>NW_027520496.1:0-42039 GCF_051991245.1 Festucalex cinctus
AATACAGCAAAAGATTTGAGTGCACAACGTTTGGTTTAGGTTTGACAGCCATAATCACCTTTTTATTGCTTTAAATGCGTTTTTAGCGCATGATTGTACATTTGAGCTGAATGTGTCAAAATCTTAAAAATTAACAGGTGCCCAAGCAATTTCATGCTAGAATCATCATCCGGATGCCAAAATAAACTAAATACAGCAAAAGATTTGAGTGCACAACGTTTGGTTTAGGTTTGACAGCCATAATCACCTTTTTATTGCTTTAAATGCGTTTGTAGCGCATGATTGTACATTTGAGCTGAATGTGTCAAAATCTTAAAAATTAACAGGTGCCCAAGCAATTTCATGCTAGAATCATCATCCGGATGCCAAAATAAACTAAATACAGCAAAAGATTTGAGTGCACAACGTTTGGTTTAGGTTTGACAGCCATAATCACCTTTTTATTGCTTTAAATGCGTTTTTAGCGCATGATTGTACATTTGAGCTGAATGTGTCAAAATCTTAAAAATTAACAGGTGCCCAAGCAATTTCATGCTAGAATCATCATCCGGATGCCAAAATAAACTAAATACAGCAAAAGATTTGAGTGCACAACGTTTGGTTTAGATTTGACAGCCATAATCAGCAATTGTGTACATTTGAGCTGAATGTGTCAAAATCTTAAAAATTAACAGGTGCCCAAGCAATTTCATGCTAGAATCATCATCCGGATGCCAAAATAAACTAAATACAGCAAAAGATTTGAGTGCACAACGTTTGGTTTAGGTTTGACAGCCATAATCACCTTTTTATTGCTTTAAATGCGTTTTTAGCGCATGATTGTACATTTGAGCTGAATGTGTCAAAATCTTAAAAATTAACAGGTGCCCAAGCAATTTCATGCTAGAATCATCATCCGGATGCCAAAATAAACTAAATACAGCAAAAGATTTGAGTGCACAACGTTTGGTTTAGATTTGACAGCCATAATCAGCAATTGTGTACATTTGAGCTGAATGTGTCAAAATCTTAAAAATTAACAGGTGCCCAAGCAATTTCATGCTAGAATCATCATCCGGATGCCAAAATAAACTAAATACAGCAAAAGATTTGAGTGCACAACGTTTGGTTTAGGTTTGACAGCCATAATCACCTTTTATTGCTTTAAATGCGTTTTTAGCGCATGATTGTACATTTGAGCTGAATGTGTCAAAATCTTAAAAATTAACAGGTGCCCAAGCAATTTCATGCTAGAATCATCATCCGGATGCCAAAATAAACTAAATACAGCAAAAGATTTGAGTGCACAACGTTTTGTTTAGATTTGACAGCCATAATCAGCAATTGTGTACATTTGAGCTGAATGTGTCAAAATCTTAAAAATTAACAGGTGCCCAAGCAATTTCATGCTAGAATCATCATCCGGATGCCAAAATAAACTAAATACAGCAAAAGATTTGAGTGCACAACGTTTGGTTTAGATTTGACAGCCATAATCAGCAATTGTGTACATTTGAGCTGAATGTGTCAAAATCTTAAAAATTAACAGGTGCCCAAGCAATTTCATGCTAGAATCATCATCCGGATGCCAAAATAAACTAAATACAGCAAAAGATTTGAGTGCACAACGTTTGGTTTAGGTTTGACAGCCATAATCACCTTTTTATTGCTTTAAATGCGTTTTTAGCGCATGATTGTACATTTGAGCTGAATGTGTCAAAATCTTAAAAAAAATTAACAGGTGCCCAAGCAATTTCATGCTAGAATCATCATCCGGATGCCAAAATAAACTAAATACAGCAAAAGATTTGAGTGCACAACGTTTGGTTTAGATTTGACAGCCATAATCAGCAATTGTGTACATTTGAGCTGAATGTGTCAAAATCTTAAAAATTAACAGGTGCCCAAGCAATTTCATGCTAGAATCATCATCCGGATGCCAAAATAAACTAAATACAGCAAAAGATTTGAGTGCACAACGTTTGGTTTAGGTTTGACAGCCATAATCACCTTTTATTGCTTTAAATGCGTTTTAGCGCATGATTGTACATTGAGCTGAATGTGTCAAAATCTTAAAAATTAACAGGTGCCCAAGCAATTTCATGCTAGAATCATCATCCGGATGCCAAAATAAACTAAATACAGCAAAAGATTTGAGTGCACAACGTTTGGTTTAGATTTGACAGCCATAATCAGCAATTTGTGTACATTTGAGGTGAATGTGTCAAAATCTTAAAAATTAACAGGTGCCCAAGCAATTTCATGCTAGAATCATCATCCGGATGCCAAAATAAACTAAATACAGCAAAAGATTTGAGTGCACAACGTTTGGTTTAGATTTGACAGCCATAATCAGCAATTGTGTACATTTGAGCTGAATGTGTCAAAATCTTAAAAATTAACAGGTGCCCAAGCAATTTCATGCTAGAATCATCATCCGGATGCCAAAATAAACTAAATACAGCAAAAGATTTGAGTGCACAACGTTTGGTTTAGGTTTGACAGCCATAATCAGCAATTGTGTACATTTGAGCTGAATGTGTCAAAATCTTAAAAATTAACAGGTGCCCAAGCAATTTCATGCTAGAATCATCATCCGGATGCCAAAATAAACTAAATACAGCAAAAGATTTGAGTGCACAACGTTTGGTTTAGGTTTGACAGCCATAATCACCTTTTTATTGCTTTAAATGCGTTTTAGCGCATGATTGTACATTTGAGCTGAATGTGTCAAAATCTTAAAAATTAACAGGTGCCCAAGCAATTTCATGCTAGAATCATCATCCGGATGCCAAAATAAACTAAATACAGCAAAAGATTTGAGTGCACAACGTTTGGTTTAGATTTGACAGCCATAATCAGCAATTGTGTACATTTGAGCTGAATGTGTCAAAATCTTAAAAATTAACAGGTGCCCAAGCAATTTCATGCTAGAATCATCATCCGGATGCCAAAATAAACTAAATACAGCAAAAGATTTGAGTGCACAACGTTTGGTTTAGGTTTGACAGCCATAATCACCTTTTTATTGCTTTAAATGCGTTTTTAGCGCATGATTGTACATTTGAGCTGAATGTGTCAAAATCTTAAAAATTAACAGGTGCCCAAGCAATTTCATGCTAGAATCATCATCCGGATGCCAAAATAAACTAAATACAGCAAAAGATTTGAGTGCACAACGTTTGGTTTAGATTTGACAGCCATAATCAGCAATTGTGTACATTTGAGCTGAATGTGTCAAAATCTTAAAAATTAACAGGTGCCCAAGCAATTTCATGCTAGAATCATCATCCGGATGCCAAAATAAACTAAATACAGCAAAAGATTTGAGTGCACAACGTTTGGTTTAGGTTTGACAGCCATAATCACCTTTTTATTGCTTTAAATGCGTTTTTAGCGCATGATTGTACATTTGAGCTGAATGTGTCAAAATCTTAAAAATTAACAGGTGCCCAAGCAATTTCATGCTAGAATCATCATCCGGATGCCAAAATAAACTAAATACAGCAAAAGATTTGAGTGCACAACGTTTGGTTTAGATTTGACAGCCATAATCAGCAATTGTGTACATTTGAGCTGAATGTGTCAAAATCTTAAAAATTAACAGGTGCCCAAGCAATTTCATGCTAGAATCATCATCCGGATGCCAAAATAAACTAAATACAGCAAAAGATTTGAGTGCACAACGTTTGGTTTAGGTTTGACAGCCATAATCACCTTTTTATTGCTTTAAATGCGTTTTTAGCGCATGATTGTACATTTGAGCTGAATGTGTCAAAATCTTAAAAATTAACAGGTGCCCAAGCAATTTCATGCTAGAATCATCATCCGGATGCCAAAATAAACTAAATACAGCAAAAGATTTGAGTGCACAACGTTTGGTTTAGGTTTGACAGCCATAATCACCTTTTTATTGCTTTAAATGCGTTTTTAGCGCATGATTGTACATTTGAGCTGAATGTGTCAAAATCTTAAAAATTAACAGGTGCCCAAGCAATTTCATGCTAGAATCATCATCCGGATGCCAAAATAAACTAAATACAGCAAAAGATTTGAGTGCACAACGTTTGGTTTAGATTTGACAGCCATAATCAGCAATTGTGTACATTTGAGCTGAATGTGTCAAAATCTTAAAAATTAAAAGGTGCCCAAGCAATTTCATGCTAGAATCATCATCCGGATGCCAAAATAAACTAAATACAGCAAAAGATTTGAGTGCACAACGTTTGGTTTAGGTTTGACAGCCATAATCACCTTTTTATTGCTTTAAATGCGTTTTTAGCGCATGATTGTACATTTGAGCTGAATGTGTCAAAATCTTAAAAATTAACAGGTGCCCAAGCAATTTCATGCTAGAATCATCATCCGGATGCCAAAATAAACTAAATACAGCAAAAGATTTGAGTGCACAACGTTTGGTTTAGATTTGACAGCCATAATCAGCAATTGTGTACATTTGAGGTGAATGTGTCAAAATCTTAAAAATTAACAGGTGCCCAAGCAATTTCATGCTAGAATCATCATCCGGATGCCAAAATAAACTAAATACAGCAAAAGATTTGAGTGCACAACGTTTGGTTTAGGTTTGACAGCCATAATCAGCAATTGTGTACATTTGAGCTGAATGTGTCAAAATCTTAAAAATTAACAGGTGCCCAAGCAATTTCATGCTAGAATCATCATCCGGATGCCAAAATAAACTAAATACAGCAAAAGATTTGAGTGCACAACGTTTAGTTTAGGTTTGACAGCCATAATCACCTTTTTATTGCTTTAAATGCGTTTTTAGCGCATGATTGTACATTTGAGCTGAATGTGTCAAAATCTTAAAAATTAACAGGTGCCCAAGCAATTTCATGCTAGAATCATCATCCGGATGCCAAAATAAACTAAATACAGCAAAAGATTTGAGTGCACAACGTTTGGTTTAGATTTGACAGCCATAATCAGCAATTGTGTACATTTGAGCTGAATGTGTCAAAATCTTAAAAATTAACAGGTGCCCAAGCAATTTCATGCTAGAATCATCATCCGGATGCCAAAATAAACTAAATACAGCAAAAGATTTGAGTGCACAACGTTTGGTTTAGGTTTGACAGCCATAATCACCTTTTTATTGCTTTAAATGCGTTTTTAGCGCATGATTGTACATTTGAGCTGAATGTGTCAAAATCTTAAAAATTAACAGGTGCCCAAGCAATTTCATGCTAGAATCATCATCCGGATGCCAAAATAAACTAAATACAGCAAAAGATTTGAGTGCACAACGTTTGGTTTAGATTTGACAGCCATAATCAGCAATTGTGTACATTTGAGCTGAATGTGTCAAAATCTTAAAAATTAACAGGTGCCCAAGCAATTTCATGCTAGAATCATCATCCGGATGCCAAAATAAACTAAATACAGCAAAAGATTTGAGTGCACAACGTTTGGTTTAGGTTTGACAGCCATAATCACCTTTTTATTGCTTTAAATGCGTTTTTAGCGCATGATTGTACATTTGAGCTGAATGTGTCAAAATCTTAAAAATTAACAGGTGCCCAAGCAATTTCATGCTAGAATCATCATCCGGATGCCAAAATAAACTAAATACAGCAAAAGATTTGAGTGCACAACGTTTGGTTTAGGTTTGACAGCCATAATCACCTTTTTATTGCTTTAAATGCGTTTTTAGCGCATGATTGTACATTTGAGCTGAATGTGTCAAAATCTTAAAAATTAACAGGTGCCCAAGCAATTTCATGCTAGAATCATCATCCGGATGCCAAAATAAACTAAATACAGCAAAAGATTTGAGTGCACAACGTTTGGTTTAGATTTGACAGCCATAATCAGCAATTGTGTACATTTGAGCTGAATGTGTCAAAATCTTAAAAATTAACAGGTGCCCAAGCAATTTCATGCTAGAATCATCATCCGGATGCCAAAATAAACTAAATACAGCAAAAGATTTGAGTGCACAACGTTTGGTTTAGGTTTGACAGCCATAATCACCTTTTTATTGCTTTAAATGCGTTTTTAGCGCATGATTGTACATTTGAGCTGAATGTGTCAAAATCTTAAAAATTAACAGGTGCCCAAGCAATTTCATGCTAGAATCATCATCCGGATGCCAAAATAAACTAAATACAGCAAAAGATTTGAGTGCACAACGTTTGGTTTAGGTTTGACAGCCATAATCACCTTTTTATTGCTTTAAATGCGTTTTTAGCGCATGATTGTACATTTGAGCTGAATGTGTCAAAATCTTAAAAATTAACAGGTGCCCAAGCAATTTCATGCTAGAATCATCATCCGGATGCCAAAATAAACTAAATACAGCAAAAGATTTGAGTGCACAACGTTTGGTTTAGATTTGACAGCCATAATCAGCAATTGTGTACATTTGAGCTGAATGTGTCAAAATCTTAAAAATTAACAGGTGCCCAAGCAATTTCATGCTAGAATCATCATCCGGATGCCAAAATAAACTAAATACAGCAAAAGATTTGAGTGCACAACGTTTGGTTTAGGTTTGACAGCCATAATCACCTTTTTATTGCTTTAAATGCGTTTTTAGCGCATGATTGTACATTTGAGCTGAATGTGTCAAAATCTTAAAAATTAACAGGTGCCCAAGCAATTTCATGCTAGAATCATCATCCGGATGCCAAAATAAAGTAAATACAGCAAAGGATTTGAGTGCACAACGTTTGGTTTAGATTTGACAGCCATAATCAGCAATTGTGTACATTTGAGCTGAATGTGTCAAAATCTTAAAAATTAACAGGTGCCCAAGCAATTTCATGCTAGAATCATAATCCGGATGCCAAAATAAACTAAATACAGCAAAAGATTTGAGTGCACAACGTTTGGTTTAGGTTTGACAGCCATAATCACCTTTTTATTGCTTTAAATGCGTTTTTAGCGCATGATTGTACATTTGAGCTGAATGTGTCAAAATCTTAAAAATTAACAGGTGCCCAAGCAATTTCATGCTAGAATCATCATCCGGATGCCAAAATAAACTAAATACAGCAAAAGATTTGAGTGCACAACGTTTGGTTTAGATTTGACAGCCATAATCAGCAATTGTGTACATTTGAGCTGAATGTGTCAAAATCTTAAAAATTAACAGGTGCCCAAGCAATTTCATGCTAGAATCATCATCCGGATGCCAAAATAAACTAAATACAGCAAAAGATTTGAGTGCACAACGTTTGGTTTAGGTTTGACAGCCATAATCACCTTTTTATTGCTTTAAATGCGTTTTTAGCGCATGATTGTACATTTGAGCTGAATGTGTCAAAATCTTAAAAATTAACAGGTGCCCAAGCAATTTCATGCTAGAATCATCATCCGGATGCCAAAATAAACTAAATACAGCAAAAGATTTGAGTGCACAACGTTTGGTTTAGATTTGACAGCCATAATCAGCAATTGTGTACATTTGAGCTGAATGTGTCAAAATCTTAAAAATTAACAGGTGCCCAAGCAATTTCATGCTAGAATCATCATCCCGATGCCAAAATAAACTAAATACAGCAAAAGATTTGAGTGCACAACGTTTGGTTTAGGTTTGACAGCCATAATCACCTTTTTATTCCTTTAAATGCGTTTTTAGCGCATGATTGTACATTTGAGCTGAATGTGTCAAAATCTTAAAAATTAACAGGTGCCCAAGCAATTTCATGCTAGAATCATCATCCGGATGCCAAAATAAACTAAATACAGCAAAAGATTTGAGTGCACAACGTTTGGTTTAGATTTGACAGCCATAATCAGCAATTGTGTACATTTGAGCTGAATGTGTCAAAATCTTAAAAATTAACAGGTGCCCAAGCAATTTCATGCTAGAATCCGGATGCCAGAATAAACTAAATACAGCAAAAGATTTGAGTGCACAACGTTTGGTTTAGGTTTGACAGCCATAATCACCTTTTTATTGCTTTAAATGCGTTTTTAGCGCATGATTGTACATTTGAGCTGAATGTGTCAAAATCTTAAAAATTAACAGGTGCCCAAGCAATTTCATGCTAGAATCATCATCCGGATGCCAAAATAAACTAAATACAGCAAAAGATTTGAGTGCACAACGTTTGGTTTAGATTTGACAGCCATAATCAGCAATTGTTGTACATTTGAGCTGAATGTGTCAAAATCTTAAAAATTAACAGGTGCCCAAGCAATTTCATGCTAGAATCATCATCCGGATGCCAAAATAAACTAAATACAGCAAAAGATTTGAGTGCACAACGTTTGGTTTAGGTTTGACAGCCATAATCACCTTTTTATTGCTTTAAATGCGTTTTTAGCGCATGATTGTACATTTGAGCTGAATGTGTCAAAATCTTAAAAATCAACAGGTGCCCAAGCAATTTCATGCTAGAATCATCATCCGGATGCCAAAATAAACTAAATACAGCAAAAGATTTGAGTGCACAACGTTTGGTTTAGGTTTGACAGCCATAATCACCTTTTTATTGCTTTAAATGCGTTTTTAGCGCATGATTGTACATTTGAGCTGAATGTGTCAAAATCTTAAAAATTAACAGGTGCCCAAGCAATTTCATGCTAGAATCATCATCCGGATGCCAAAATAAACTAAATACAGCAAAAGATTTGAGTGCACAACGTTTGGTTTAGATTTGACAGCCATAATCAGCAATTGTGTACATTTGAGCTGAATGTGTCAAAATCTTAAAAATTAACAGGTGCCCAAGCAATTTCATGCTAGAATCATCATCCGGATGCCAAAATAAACTAAATACAGCAAAAGATTTGAGTGCACAACGTTTGGTTTAGGTTTGACAGCCATAATCACCTTTTTATTGCTTTAAATGCGTTTTTAGCGCATGATTGTACATTTGAGCTGAATGTGTCAAAATCTTAAAAATTAACAGGTGCCCAAGCAATTTCATGCTAGAATCATCATCCGGATGCCAAAATAAACTAAATACAGCAAAAGATTTGAGTGCACAACGTTTGGTTTAGATTTGACAGCCATAATCAGCAATTGTGTACATTTGAGCTGAATGTGTCAAAATCTTAAAAATTAACAGGTGCCCAAGCAATTTCATGCTAGAATCATCATCCGGATGCCAAAATAAACTAAATACAGCAAAAGATTTGAGTGCACAACGTTTGGTTTAGGTTTGACAGCCATAATCACCTTTTTATTGCTTTAAATGCGTTTTTAGCGCATGATTGTACATTTGAGCTGAATGTGTCAAAATCTTAAAAATTAACAGGTGCCCAAGCAATTTCATGCTAGAATCATCATCCGGATGCCAAAATAAACTAAATACAGCAAAAGATTTGAGTGCACAACGTTTGGTTTAGGTTTGACAGCCATAATCACCTTTTTATTGCTTTAAATGCGTTTGTAGCGCATGATTGTACATTTGAGCTGAATGTGTCAAAATCTTAAAAATTAACAGGTGCCCAAGCAATTTCATGCTAGAATCATCATCCGGATGCCAAAATAAACTAAATACAGCAAAAGATTTGAGTGCACAACGTTTGGTTTAGATTTGACAGCCATAATCAGCAATTGTGTACATTTGAGCTGAATGTGTCAAAATCTTAAAAATTAACAGGTGCCCAAGCAATTTCATGCTAGAATCCGGATGCCAGAATAAACTAAATACAGCAAAAGATTTGAGTGCACAACGTTTGGTTTAGGTTTGACAGCCATAATCACCTTTTTATTGCTTTAAATGCGTTTTTAGCGCATGATTGTACATTTGAGCTGAATGTGTCAAAATCTTAAAAATTAACAGGTGCCCAAGCAATTTCATGCTAGAATCATCATCCGGATGCCAAAATAAACTAAATACAGCAAAAGATTTGAGTGCACAACGTTTGGTTTAGATTTGACAGCCATAATCAGCAATTGTTGTACATTTGAGCTGAATGTGTCAAAATCTTAAAAATTAACAGGTGCCCAAGCAATTTCATGCTAGAATCATCATCCGGATGCCAAAATAAACTAAATACAGCAAAAGATTTGAGTGCACAACGTTTGGTTTAGGTTTGACAGCCATAATCACCTTTTTATTGCTTTAAATGCGTTTTTAGCGCATGATTGTACATTTGAGCTGAATGTGTCAAAATCTTAAAAATCAACAGGTGCCCAAGCAATTTCATGCTAGAATCATCATCCGGATGCCAAAATAAACTAAATACAGCAAAAGATTTGAGTGCACAACGTTTGGTTTAGGTTTGACAGCCATAATCACCTTTTTATTGCTTTAAATGCGTTTTTAGCGCATGATTGTACATTTGAGCTGAATGTGTCAAAATCTTAAAAATTAACAGGTGCCCAAGCAATTTCATGCTAGAATCATCATCCGGATGCCAAAATAAACTAAATACAGCAAAAGATTTGAGTGCACAACGTTTGGTTTAGATTTGACAGCCATAATCAGCAATTGTGTACATTTGAGCTGAATGTGTCAAAATCTTAAAAATTAACAGGTGCCCAAGCAATTTCATGCTAGAATCATCATCCGGATGCCAAAATAAACTAAATACAGCAAAAGATTTGAGTGCACAACGTTTGGTTTAGGTTTGACAGCCATAATCACCTTTTTATTGCTTTAAATGCGTTTTTAGCGCATGATTGTACATTTGAGCTGAATGTGTCAAAATCTTAAAAATTAACAGGTGCCCAAGCAATTTCATGCTAGAATCATCATCCGGATGCCAAAATAAAGTAAATACAGCAAAGGATTTGAGTGCACAACGTTTGGTTTAGATTTGACAGCCATAATCAGCAATTGTGTACATTTGAGCTGAATGTGTCAAAATCTTAAAAATTAACAGGTGCCCAAGCAATTTCATGCTAGAATCATAATCCGGATGCCAAAATAAACTAAATACAGCAAAAGATTTGAGTGCACAACGTTTGGTTTAGGTTTGACAGCCATAATCACCTTTTTATTGCTTTAAATGCGTTTTTAGCGCATGATTGTACATTTGAGCTGAATGTGTCAAAATCTTAAAAATTAACAGGTGCCCAAGCAATTTCATGCTAGAATCATCATCCGGATGCCAAAATAAACTAAATACAGCAAAAGATTTGAGTGCACAACGTTTGGTTTAGATTTGACAGCCATAATCAGCAATTGTGTACATTTGAGCTGAATGTGTCAAAATCTTAAAAATTAACAGGTGCCCAAGCAATTTCATGCTAGAATCCGGATGCCAGAATAAACTAAATACAGCAAAAGATTTGAGTGCACAACGTTTGGTTTAGGTTTGACAGCCATAATCACCTTTTTATTGCTTTAAATGCGTTTTTAGCGCATGATTGTACATTTGAGCTGAATGTGTCAAAATCTTAAAAATTAACAGGTGCCCAAGCAATTTCATGCTAGAATCATCATCCGGATGCCAAAATAAACTAAATACAGCAAAAGATTTGAGTGCACAACGTTTGGTTTAGATTTGACAGCCATAATCAGCAATTGTTGTACATTTGAGCTGAATGTGTCAAAATCTTAAAAATTAACAGGTGCCCAAGCAATTTCATGCTAGAATCATCATCCGGATGCCAAAATAAACTAAATACAGCAAAAGATTTGAGTGCACAACGTTTGGTTTAGGTTTGACAGCCATAATCACCTTTTTATTGCTTTAAATGCGTTTTTAGCGCATGATTGTACATTTGAGCTGAATGTGTCAAAATCTTAAAAATCAACAGGTGCCCAAGCAATTTCATGCTAGAATCATCATCCGGATGCCAAAATAAACTAAATACAGCAAAAGATTTGAGTGCACAACGTTTGGTTTAGGTTTGACAGCCATAATCACCTTTTTATTGCTTTAAATGCGTTTTTAGCGCATGATTGTACATTTGAGCTGAATGTGTCAAAATCTTAAAAATTAACAGGTGCCCAAGCAATTTCATGCTAGAATCATCATCCGGATGCCAAAATAAACTAAATACAGCAAAAGATTTGAGTGCACAACGTTTGGTTTAGATTTGACAGCCATAATCAGCAATTGTGTACATTTGAGCTGAATGTGTCAAAATCTTAAAAATTAACAGGTGCCCAAGCAATTTCATGCTAGAATCATCATCCGGATGCCAAAATAAACTAAATACAGCAAAAGATTTGAGTGCACAACGTTTGGTTTAGGTTTGACAGCCATAATCACCTTTTTATTGCTTTAAATGCGTTTTTAGCGCATGATTGTACATTTGAGCTGAATGTGTCAAAATCTTAAAAATTAACAGGTGCCCAAGCAATTTCATGCTAGAATCATCATCCGGATGCCAAAATAAACTAAATACAGCAAAAGATTTGAGTGCACAACGTTTGGTTTAGATTTGACAGCCATAATCAGCAATTGTGTACATTTGAGCTGAATGTGTCAAAATCTTAAAAATTAACAGGTGCCCAAGCAATTTCATGCTAGAATCATCATCCGGATGCCAAAATAAACTAAATACAGCAAAAGATTTGAGTGCACAACGTTTGGTTTAGGTTTGACAGCCATAATCACCTTTTTATTGCTTTAAATGCGTTTTTAGCGCATGATTGTACATTTGAGCTGAATGTGTCAAAATCTTAAAAATTAACAGGTGCCCAAGCAATTTCATGCTAGAATCATCATCCGGATGCCAAAATAAACTAAATACAGCAAAAGATTTGAGTGCACAACGTTTGGTTTAGGTTTGACAGCCATAATCACCTTTTTATTGCTTTAAATGCGTTTGTAGCGCATGATTGTACATTTGAGCTGAATGTGTCAAAATCTTAAAAATTAACAGGTGCCCAAGCAATTTCATGCTAGAATCATCATCCGGATGCCAAAATAAACTAAATACAGCAAAAGATTTGAGTGCACAACGTTTGGTTTAGGTTTGACAGCCATAATCACCTTTTTATTGCTTTAAATGCGTTTTTAGCGCATGATTGTACATTTGAGCTGAATGTGTCAAAATCTTAAAAATTAACAGGTGCCCAAGCAATTTCATGCTAGAATCATCATCCTGATGCCAAAATAAACTAAATACAGCAAAAGATTTGAGTGCACAACGTTTGGTTTAGATTTGACAGCCATAATCAGCAATTGTGTACATTTGAGCTGAATGTGTCAAAATCTTAAAAATTAACAGGTGCCCAAGCAATTTCATGCTAGAATCATCATCCGGATGCCAAAATAAACTAAATACAGCAAAAGATTTGAGTGCACAACGTTTGGTTTAGGTTTGACAGCCATAATCACCTTTTTATTGCTTTAAATGCGTTTTTAGCGCATGATTGTACATTTGAGCTGAATGTGTCAAAATCTTAAAAATTAACAGGTGCCCAAGCAATTTCATGCTAGAATCATCATCCGGATGCCAAAATAAACTAAATACAGCAAAAGATTTGAGTGCACAACGTTTGGTTTAGATTTGACAGCCATAATCAGCAATTGTGTACATTTGAGCTGAATGTGTCAAAATCTTAAAAATTAACAGGTGCCCAAGCAATTTCATGCTAGAATCATCATCCGGATGCCAAAATAAACTAAATACAGCAAAAGATTTGAGTGCACAACGTTTGGTTTAGGTTTGACAGCCATAATCACCTTTTTATTGCTTTAAATGCGTTTTTAGCGCATGATTGTACATTTGAGCTGAATGTGTCAAAATCTTAAAAATTAACAGGTGCCCAAGCAATTTCATGCTAGAATCATCATCCGGATGCCAAAATAAACTAAATACAGCAAAAGATTTGAGTGCACAACGTTTGGTTTAGATTTGACAGCCATAATCAGCAATTGTGTACATTTGAGCTGAATGTGTCAAAATCTTAAAAATTAACAGGTGCCCAAGCAATTTCATGCTAGAATCATCATCCGGATGCCAAAATAAACTAAATACAGCAAAAGATTTGAGTGCACAACGTTTGGTTTAGATTTGACAGCCATAATCAGCAATTGTGTACATTTGAGCTGAATGTGTCAAAATCTTAAAAATTAACAGGTGCCCAAGCAATTTCATGCTAGAATCATCATCCGGATGCCAAAATAAACTAAATACAGCAAAAGATTTGAGTGCACAACGTTTGGTTTAGGTTTGACAGCCATAATCACCTTTTTATTGCTTTAAATGCGTTTTTAGCGCATGATTGTACATTTGAGCTGAATGTGTCAAAATCTTAAAAATTAACAGGTGCCCAAGCAATTTCATGCTAGAATCATCATCCGGATGCCAAAATAAACTAAATACAGCAAAAGATTTGAGTGCACAACGTTTGGTTTAGATTTGACAGCCATAATCAGCAATTGTTGTACATTTGAGCTGAATGTGTCAAAATCTTAAAAATTAACAGGTGCCCAAGCAATTTCATGCTAGAATCATCATCCGGATGCCAAAATAAACTAAATACAGCAAAAGATTTGAGTGCACAACGTTTGGTTTAGGTTTGACAGCCATAATCACCTTTTTATTGCTTTAAATGCGTTTTTAGCGCATGATTGTACATTTGAGCTGAATGTGTCAAAATCTTAAAAATCAACAGGTGCCCAAGCAATTTCATGCAAGAATCATCATCCGGATGCCAAAATAAACTAAATACAGCAAAAGATTTGAGTGCACAACGTTTGGTTTAGGTTTGACAGCCATAATCACCTTTTTATTGCTTTAAATGCGTTTTTAGCGCATGATTGTACATTTGAGCTGAATGTGTCAAAATCTTAAAAATTAACAGGTGCCCAAGCAATTTCATGCTAGAATCATCATCCGGATGCCAAAATAAACTAAATACAGCAAAAGATTTGAGTGCACAACGTTTGGTTTAGGTTTGACAGCCATAATCACCTTTTTATTGCTTTAAATGCGTTTTTAGCGCATGATTGTACATTTGAGCTGAATGTGTCAAAATCTTAAAAATTAACAGGTGCCCAAGCAATTTCATGCTAGAATCATCATCCGGATGCCAAAATAAACTAAATACAGCAAAAGATTTGAGTGCACAACGTTTGGTTTAGATTTGACAGCCATAATCAGCAATTGTGTACATTTGAGCTGAATGTGTCAAAATCTTAAAAATTAACAGGTGCCCAAGCAATTTCATGCTAGAATCATCATCCGGATGCCAAAATAAACTAAATACAGCAAAAGATTTGAGTGCACAACGTTTGGTTTAGGTTTGACAGCCATAATCACCTTTTTATTGCTTTAAATGCGTTTTTAGCGCATGATTGTACATTTGAGCTGAATGTGTCAAAATCTTAAAAATTAACAGGTGCCCAAGCAATTTCATGCTAGAATCATCATCCGGATGCCAAAATAAACTAAATACAGCAAAAGATTTGAGTGCACAACGTTTGGTTTAGGTTTGACAGCCATAATCACCTTTTTATTGCTTTAAATGCGTTTGTAGCGCATGATTGTACATTTGAGCTGAATGTGTCAAAATCTTAAAAATTAACAGGTGCCCAAGCAATTTCATGCTAGAATCATCATCCGGATGCCAAAATAAACTAAATACAGCAAAAGATTTGAGTGCACAACGTTTGGTTTAGGTTTGACAGCCATAATCACCTTTTTATTGCTTTAAATGGGTTTTTAGCGCATGATTGTACATTTGAGCTGAATGTGTCAAAATCTTAAAAATTAACAGGTGCCCAAGCAATTTCATGCTAGAATCATCATCCTGATGCCAAAATAAACTAAATACAGCAAAAGATTTGAGTGCACAACGTTTGGTTTAGATTTGACAGCCATAATCAGCAATTGTGTACATTTGAGCTGAATGTGTCAAAATCTTAAAAATTAACAGGTGCCCAAGCAATTTCATGCTAGAATCATCATCCGGATGCCAAAATAAACTAAATACAGCAAAAGATTTGAGTGCACAACGTTTGGTTTAGGTTTGACAGCCATAATCACCTTTTTATTGCTTTAAATGCGTTTTTAGCGCATGATTGTACATTTGAGCTGAATGTGTCAAAATCTTAAAAATTAACAGGTGCCCAAGCAATTTCATGCTAGAATCATCATCCGGATGCCAAAATAAACTAAATACAGCAAAAGATTTGAGTGCACAACGTTTGGTTTAGATTTGACAGCCATAATCAGCAATTGTGTACATTTGAGCTGAATGTGTCAAAATCTTAAAAATTAACAGGTGCCCAAGCAATTTCATGCTAGAATCATCATCCGGATGCCAAAATAAACTAAATACAGCAAAAGATTTGAGTGCACAACGTTTGGTTTAGGTTTGACAGCCATAATCACCTTTTTATTGCTTTAAATGCGTTTTTAGCGCATGATTGTACATTTGAGCTGAATGTGTCAAAATCTTAAAAATTAACAGGTGCCCAAGCAATTTCATGCTAGAATCATCATCCGGATGCCAAAATAAACTAAATACAGCAAAAGATTTGAGTGCACAACGTTTGGTTTAGATTTGACAGCCATAATCAGCAATTGTGTACATTTGAGCTGAATGTGTCAAAATCTTAAAAATTAACAGGTGCCCAAGCAATTTCATGCTAGAATCATCATCCGGATGCCAAAATAAACTAAATACAGCAAAAGATTTGAGTGCACAACGTTTGGTTTAGGTTTGACAGCCATAATCACCTTTTTATTGCTTTAAATGCGTTTTTAGCGCATGATTGTACATTTGAGCTGAATGTGTCAAAATCTTAAAAATTAACAGGTGCCCAAGCAATTTCATGCTAGAATTATCATCCGGATGCCAAAATAAACTAAATACAGCAAAAGATTTGAGTGCACAACGTTTGGTTTAGGTTTGACAGCCATAATCACCTTTTTATTGCTTTAAATGCGTTTTTAGCGCATGATTGTACATTTGAGCTGAATGTGTCAAAATCTTAAAAATTAACAGGTGCCCAAGCAATTTCATGCTAGAATCATCATCCGGATGCCAAAATAAACTAAATACAGCAAAAGATTTGAGTGCACAACGTTTGGTTTAGATTTGACAGCCATAATCAGCAATTGTGTACATTTGAGCTGAATGTGTCAAAATCTTAAAAATTAACAGGTGCCCAAGCAATTTCATGCTAGAATCATCATCCGGATGCCAAAATAAACTAAATACAGCAAAAGATTTGAGTGCACAACGTTTGGTTTAGGTTTGACAGCCATAATCACCTTTTTATTGCTTTAAATGCGTTTTTAGCGCATGATTGTACATTTGAGCTGAATGTGTCAAAATCTTAAAAATTAACAGGTGCCCAAGCAATTTCATGCTAGAATCATCATCCGGATGCCAAAATAAACTAAATACAGCAAAAGATTTGAGTGCACAACGTTTGGTTTAGATTTGACAGCCATAATCAGCAATTGTGTACATTTGAGCTGAATGTGTCAAAATCTTAAAAATTAACAGGTGCCCAAGCAATTTCATGCTAGAATCATCATCCGGATGCCAAAATAAACTAAATACAGCAAAAGATTTGAGTGCACAACGTTTGGTTTAGGTTTGACAGCCATAATCACCTTTTTATTGCTTTAAATGCGTTTTTAGCGCATGATTGTACATTTGAGCTGAATGTGTCAAAATCTTAAAAATTAACAGGTGCCCAAGCAATTTCATGCTAGAATCATCATCCGGATGCCAAAATAAACTAAATACAGCAAAAGATTTGAGTGCACAACGTTTGGTTTAGATTTGACAGCCATAATCAGCAATTGTGTACATTTGAGCTGAATGTGTCAAAATCTTACAAATTAACAGGTGCCCAAGCAATTTCATGCTAGAATCATCATCCGGATGCCAAAATAAACTAAATACAGCAAAAGATTTGAGTGCACAACGTTTGGTTTAGGTTTGACAGCCATAATCACCTTTTTATTGCTTTAAATGCGTTTTTAGCGCATGATTGTACATTTGAGCTGAATGTGTCAAAATCTTAAAAATTAACAGGTGCCCAAGCAATTTCATGCTAGAATCATCATCCGGATGCCAAAATAAACTAAATACAGCAAAAGATTTGAGTGCACAACGTTTGGTTTAGATTTGACAGCCATAATCAGCAATTGTGTACATTTGAGCTGAATGTGTCAAAATCTTAAAAATTAACAGGTGCCCAAGCAATTTCATGCTAGAATCATCATCCGGATGCCAAAATAAACTAAATACAGCAAAAGATTTGAGTGCACAACGTTTGGTTTAGGTTTGACAGCCATAATCACCTTTTTATTCCTTTAAATGCGTTTTTAGCGCATGATTGTACATTTGAGCTGAATGTGTCAAAATCTTAAAAATTAACAGGTGCCCAAGCAATTTCATGCTAGAATCATCATCCGGATGCCAAAATAAACTAAATACAGCAAAAGATTTGAGTGCACAACGTTTGGTTTAGATTTGACAGCCATAATCAGCAATTGTGTACATTTGAGCTGAATGTGTCAAAATCTTAAAAATTAACAGGTGCCCAAGCAATTTCATGCTAGAATCATCATCCGGATGCCAGAATAAACTAAATACAGCAAAAGATTTGAGTGCACAACGTTTGGTTTAGGTTTGACAGCCATAATCACCTTTTTATTGCTTTAAATGCGTTTTTAGCGCATGATTGTACATTTGAGCTGAATGTGTCAAAATCTTAAAAATTAACAGGTGCCCAAGCAATTTCATGCTAGAATCATCATCCGGATGCCAAAATAAACTAAATACAGCAAAAGATTTGAGTGCACAACGTTTGGTTTAGATTTGACAGCCATAATCAGCAATTGTTGTACATTTGAGCTGAATGTGTCAAAATCTTAAAAATTAACAGGTGCCCAAGCAATTTCATGCTAGAATCATCATCCGGATGCCAAAATAAACTAAATACAGCAAAAGATTTGAGTGCACAACGTTTGGTTTAGGTTTGACAGCCATAATCACCTTTTTATTGCTTTAAATGCGTTTTTAGCGCATGATTGTACATTTGAGCTGAATGTGTCAAAATCTTAAAAATCAACAGGTGCCCAAGCAATTTCATGCTAGAATCATCATCCGGATGCCAAAATAAACTAAATACAGCAAAAGATTTGAGTGCACAACGTTTGGTTTAGGTTTGACAGCCATAATCACCTTTTTATTGCTTTAAATGCGTTTTTAGCGCATGATTGTACATTTGAGCTGAATGTGTCAAAATCTTAAAAATTAACAGGTGCCCAAGCAATTTCATGCTAGAATCATCATCCGGATGCCAAAATAAACTAAATACAGCAAAAGATTTGAGTGCACAACGTTTGGTTTAGATTTGACAGCCATAATCAGCAATTGTGTACATTTGAGCTGAATGTGTCAAAATCTTAAAAATTAACAGGTGCCCAAGCAATTTCATGCTAGAATCATCATCCGGATGCCAAAATAAACTAAATACAGCAAAAGATTTGAGTGCACAACGTTTGGTTTAGGTTTGACAGCCATAATCACCTTTTTATTGCTTTAAATGCGTTTTTAGCGCATGATTGTACATTTGAGCTGAATGTGTCAAAATCTTAAAAATTAACAGGTGCCCAAGCAATTTCATGCTAGAATCATCATCCGGATGCCAAAATAAACTAAATACAGCAAAAGATTTGAGTGCACAACGTTTGGTTTAGATTTGACAGCCATAATCAGCAATTGTGTACATTTGAGCTGAATGTGTCAAAATCTTAAAAATTAACAGGTGCCCAAGCAATTTCATGCTAGAATCATCATCCGGATGCCAAAATAAACTAAATACAGCAAAAGATTTGAGTGCACAACGTTTGGTTTAGGTTTGACAGCCATAATCACCTTTTTATTGCTTTAAATGCGTTTTTAGCGCATGATTGTACATTTGAGCTGAATGTGTCAAAATCTTCAAAATTAACAGGTGCCCAAGCAATTTCATGCTAGAATCATCATCCGGATGCCAAAATAAACTAAATACAGCAAAAGATGTGAGTGCACAACGTTTGGTTTAGGTTTGACAGCCATAATCACCTTTTTATTGCTTTAAATGCGTTTGTAGCGCATGATTGTACATTTGAGCTGAATGTGTCAAAATCTTAAAAATTAACAGGTGCCCAAGCAATTTCAGGCTAGAATCATCATCCGGATGCCAAAATAAACTAAATACAGCAAAAGATTTGAGTGCACAACGTTTGGTTTAGGTTTGACAGCCATAATCACCTTTTTATTGCTTTAAATGCGTTTTTAGCGCATGATTGTACATTTGAGCTGAATGTGTCAAAATCTTAAAAATTAACAGGTGCCCAAGCAATTTCATGCTAGAATCATCATCCTGATGCCAAAATAAACTAAATACAGCAAAAGATTTGAGTGCACAACGTTTGGTTTAGATTTGACAGCCATAATCAGCAATTGTGTGCATTTGAGCTGAATGTGTCAAAATCTTAAAAATTAACAGGTGCCCAAGCAATTTCATGCTAGAATCATCATCCGGATGCCAAAATAAACTAAATACAGCAAAAGATTTGAGTGCACAACGTTTGGTTTAGGTTTGACAGCCATAATCACCTTTTTATTGCTTTAAATGCGTTTTTAGCGCATGATTGTACATTTGAGCTGAATGTGTCAAAATCTTAAAAATTAACAGGTGCCCAAGCAATTTCATGCTAGAATCATCATCCGGATGCCAAAATAAACTAAATACAGCAAAAGATTTGAGTGCACAACGTTTGGTTTAGATTTGACAGCCATAATCAGCAATTGTGTACATTTGAGCTGAATGTGTCAAAATCTTAAAAATTAACAGGTGCCCAAGCAATTTCATGCTAGAATCATCATCCGGATGCCAAAATAAACTAAATACAGCAAAAGATTTGAGTGCACAACGTTTGGTTTAGGTTTGACAGCCATAATCACCTTTTTATTGCTTTAAATGCGTTTTTAGCGCATGATTGTACATTTGAGCTGAATGTGTCAAAATCTTAAAAATTAACAGGTGCCCAAGCAATTTCATGCTAGAATCATCATCCGGATGCCAAAATAAACTAAATACAGCAAAAGATTTGAGTGCACAACGTTTGGTTTAGATTTGACAGCCATAATCAGCAATTGTGTACATTTGAGCTGAATGTGTCAAAATCTTAAAAATTAACAGGTGCCCAAGCAATTTCATGCTAGAATCATCATCCGGATGCCAAAATAAACTAAATACAGCAAAAGATTTGAGTGCACAACGTTTGGTTTAGATTTGACAGCCATAATCAGCAATTGTGTACATTTGAGCTGAATGTGTCAAAATCTTAAAAATTAACAGGTGCCCAAGCAATTTCATGCTAGAATCATCATCCGGATGCCAAAATAAACTAAATACAGCAAAAGATTTGAGTGCACAACGTTTGGTTTAGGTTTGACAGCCATAATCACCTTTTTATTGCTTTAAATGCGTTTTTAGCGCATGATTGTACATTTGAGCTGAATGTGTCAAAATCTTAAAAATTAACAGGTGCCCAAGCAATTTCATGCTAGAATCATCATCCGGATGCCAAAATAAACTAAATACAGCAAAAGATTTGAGTGCACAACGTTTGGTTTAGATTTGACAGCCATAATCAGCAATTGTGTACATTTGAGCTGAATGTGTCAAAATCTTAAAAATTAACAGGTGCCCAAGCAATTTCATGCTAGAATCATCATCCGGATGCCAAAATAAACTAAATACAGCAAAAGATTTGAGTGCACAACGTTTGGTTTAGATTTGACAGCCATAATCAGCAATTGTGTACATTTGAGCTGAATGTGTCAAAATCTTAAAAATTAACAGGTGCCCAAGCAATTTCATGCTAGAATCATCATCCGGATGCCAAAATAAACTAAATACAGCAAAAGATTTGAGTGCACAACGTTTGGTTTAGGTTTGACAGCCATAATCACCTTTTTATTGCTTTAAATGCGTTTTTAGCGCATGATTGTACATTTGAGCTGAATGTGTCAAAATCTTAAAAATTAACAGGTGCCCAAGCAATTTCATGCTAGAATCATCATCCGGATGCCAAAATAAACTAAATACAGCAAAAGATTTGAGTGCACAACGTTTGGTTTAGGTTTGACAGCCATAATCACCTTTTTATTGCTTTAAATGCGTTTTTAGCGCATGATTGTACATTTGAGCTGAATGTGTCAAAATCTTAAAAATTAACAGGTGCCCAAGCAATTTCATGCTAGAATCATCATCCGGATGCCAAAATAAACTAAATACAGCAAAAGATTTGAGTGCACAACGTTTGGTTTAGATTTGACAGCCATAATCAGCAATTGTGTACATTTGAGCTGAATGTGTCAAAATCTTAAAAATTAACAGGTGCCCAAGCAATTTCATGCTAGAATCATCATCCGGATGCCAAAATAAACTAAATACAGCAAAAGATTTGAGTGCACAACGTTTGGTTTAGATTTGACAGCCATAATCAGCAATTGTGTACATTTGAGCTGAATGTGTCAAAATCTTAAAAATTAACAGGTGCCCAAGCAATTTCATGCTAGAATCATCATCCGGATGCCAAAATAAACTAAATACAGCAAAAGATTTGAGTGCACAACGTTTGGTTTAGGTTTGACAGCCATAATC
Source organism: Festucalex cinctus (assembly GCF_051991245.1). Lineage (NCBI taxonomy): Eukaryota > Metazoa > Chordata > Actinopteri > Syngnathiformes > Syngnathidae > Festucalex > Festucalex cinctus. The sequence goes on from NW_027520496.1 coordinate 22,495, forward strand.
ACCTTTTTATTGCTTTAAATGCGTTTTTAGCGCATGATTGTACATTTGAGCTGAATGTGTCAAAATCTTAAAAATTAACAGGTGCCCAAGCAATTTCATGCTAGAATCATCATCCGGATGCCAAAATAAACTAAATACAGCAAAAGATTTGAGTGCACAACGTTTGGTTTAGATTTGACAGCCATAATCAGCAATTGTGTACATTTGAGCTGAATGTGTCAAAATCTTAAAAATTAACAGGTGCCGAAGCAATTTCATGCTAGAATCATCATCCGGATGCCAAAATAAACTAAATACAGCAAAAGATTTGAGTGCACAACGTTTGGTTTAGGTTTGACAGCCATAATCACCTTTTTATTGCTTTAAATGCGTTTTTAGCGCATGATTGTACATTTGAGCTGAATGTGTCAAAATCTTAAAAATTAACAGGTGCCCAAGCAATTTCATGCTAGAATCATCATCCGGATGCCAAAATAAACAAAATACAGCAAAAGATTTGAGTGCACAACGTTTGGTTTAGGTTTGACAGCCATAATCACCTTTTTATTGCTTTAAATGCGTTTGTAGCGCATGATTGTACATTTGAGCTGAATGTGTCAAAATCTTAAAAATTAACAGGTGCCCAAGCAATTTCATGCTAGAATCATCATCCGGATGCCAAAATAAACTAAATACAGCAAAAGATTTGAGTGCACAACGTTTGGTTTAGATTTGAGAGCCATAATCAGCAATTGTGTACATTTGAGCTGAATGTGTCAAAATCTTAAAAATTAACAGGTGCCCAAGCAATTTCATGCTAGAATCATCATCCGGATGCCAAAATAAACTAAATACAGCAAAAGATTTGAGTGCACAACGTTTGGTTTAGGTTTGACAGCCATAATCACCTTTTTATTGCTTTAAATGCGTTTTTAGCGCATGATTGTACATTTGAGCTGAATGTGTCAAAATCTTAAAAATTAACAGGTGCCCAAGCAATTTCATGCTAGAATCATCATCCGGATGCCAAAATAAACTAAATACAGCAAAAGATTTGAGTGCACAACGTTTGGTTTAGATTTGACAGCCATAATCAGCAATTGTGTACATTTGAGCTGAATGTGTCAAAATCTTAAAAATTAACAGGTGCCCAAGCAATTTCATGCTAGAATCATCATCCGGATGCCAAAATAAACTAAATACAGCAAAAGATTTGAGTGCACAACGTTTGGTTTAGGTTTGACAGCCATAATCACCTTTTTATTGCTTTAAATGCGTTTTTAGCGCATGATTGTACATTTGAGCTGAATGTGTCAAAATCTTAAAAATTAACAGGTGCCCAAGCAATTTCATGCTAGAATCATCATCCGGATGCCAAAATAAACTAAATACAGCAAAAGATTTGAGTGCACAACGTTTGGTTTAGGTTTGACAGCCATAATCACCTTTTTATTCCTTTAAATGCGTTTTTAGCGCATGATTGTACATTTGAGCTGAATGTGTCAAAATCTTAAAAATTAACAGGTGCCCAAGCAATTTCATGCTAGAATCATCATCCGGATGCCAAAATAAACTAAATACAGCAAAAGATTTGAGTGCACAACGTTTGGTTTAGATTTGACAGCCATAATCAGCAATTGTGTACATTTGAGCTGAATGTGTCAAAATCTTAAAAATTAACAGGTGCCCAAGCAATTTCATGCTAGAATCCGGATGCCAGAATAAACTAAATACAGCAAAAGATTTGAGTGCACAACGTTTGGTTTAGGTTTGACAGCCATAATCACCTTTTTATTGCTTTAAATGCGTTTTTAGCGCATGATTGTACATTTGAGCTGAATGTGTCAAAATCTTAAAAATTAACAGGTGCCCAAGCAATTTCATGCTAGAATCATCATCCGGATGCCAAAATAAACTAAATACAGCAAAAGATTTGAGTGCACAACGTTTGGTTTAGATTTGACAGCCATAATCAGCAATTGTTGTACATTTGAGCTGAATGTGTCAAAATCTTAAAAATTAACAGGTGCCCAAGCAATTTCATGCTAGAATCATCATCCGGATGCCAAAATAAACTAAATACAGCAAAAGATTTGAGTGCACAACGTTTGGTTTAGGTTTGACAGCCATAATCACCTTTTTATTGCTTTAAATGCGTTTTTAGCGCATGATTGTACATTTGAGCTGAATGTGTCAAAATCTTAAAAATCAACAGGTGCCCAAGCAATTTCATGCTAGAATCATCATCCGGATGCCAAAATAAACTAAATACAGCAAAAGATTTGAGTGCACAACGTTTGGTTTAGGTTTGACAGCCATAATCACCTTTTTATTGCTTTAAATGCGTTTTTAGCGCATGATTGTACATTTGAGCTGAATGTGTCAAAATCTTAAAAATTAACAGGTGCCCAAGCAATTTCATGCTAGAATCATCATCCGGATGCCAAAATAAACTAAATACAGCAAAAGATTTGAGTGCACAACGTTTGGTTTAGATTTGACAGCCATAATCAGCAATTGTGTACATTTGAGCTGAATGTGTCAAAATCTTAAAAATTAACAGGTGCCCAAGCAATTTCATGCTAGAATCATCATCCGGATGCCAAAATAAACTAAATACAGCAAAAGATTTGAGTGCACAACGTTTGGTTTAGATTTGACAGCCATAATCAGCAATTGTGTACATTTGAGCTGAATGTGTCAAAATCTTAAAAATTAACAGGTGCCCAAGCAATTTCAGGCTAGAATCATCATCCGGATGCCAAAATAAACTAAATACAGCAAAAGATTTGAGTGCACAACGTTTGGTTTAGGTTTGACAGCCATAATCACCTTTTTATTGCTTTAAATGCGTTTTTAGCGCATGATTGTACATTTGAGCTGAATGTGTCAAAATCTTAAAAATTAACAGGTGCCCAAGCAATTTCATGCTAGAATCATCATCCTGATGCCAAAATAAACTAAATACAGCAAAAGATTTGAGTGCACAACGTTTGGTTTAGATTTGACAGCCATAATCAGCAATTGTGTGCATTTGAGCTGAATGTGTCAAAATCTTAAAAATTAACAGGTGCCCAAGCAATTTCATGCTAGAATCATCATCCGGATGCCAAAATAAACTAAATACAGCAAAAGATTTGAGTGCACAACGTTTGGTTTAGGTTTGACAGCCATAATCACCTTTTTATTGCTTTAAATGCGTTTTTAGCGCATGATTGTACATTTGAGCTGAATGTGTCAAAATCTTAAAAATTAACAGGTGCCCAAGCAATTTCATGCTAGAATCATCATCCGGATGCCAAAATAAACTAAATACAGCAAAAGATTTGAGTGCACAACGTTTGGTTTAGATTTGACAGCCATAATCAGCAATTTTGTACATTTGAGCTGAATGTGTCAAAATCTTAAAAATTAACAGGTGCCCAAGCAATTTCATGCTAGAATCATCATCCGGATGCCAAAATAAACTAAATACAGCAAAAGATTTGAGTGCACAACGTTTGGTTTAGGTTTGACAGCCATAATCACCTTTTTATTGCTTTAAATGCGTTTTTAGCGCATGATTGTACATTTGAGCTGAATGTGTCAAAATCTTAAAAATTAACAGGTGCCCAAGCAATTTCATGCTAGAATCATCATCCGGATGCCAAAATAAACTAAATACAGCAAAAGATTTGAGTGCACAACGTTTGGTTTAGATTTGACAGCCATAATCAGCAATTGTGTACATTTGAGCTGAATGTGTCAAAATCTTAAAAATTAACAGGTGCCCAAGCAATTTCATGCTAGAATCATCATCCGGATGCCAAAATAAACTAAATACAGCAAAAGATTTGAGTGCACAACGTTTGGTTTAGGTTTGACAGCCATAATCACATTTTTATTGCTTTAAATGCGTTTTTAGCGCATGATTGTACATTTGAGCTGAATGTGTCAAAATCTTAAAAATTAACAGGTGCCCAAGCAATTTCATGCTAGAATCATCATCCGGATGCCAAAATAAACTAAATACAGCAAAAGATTTGAGTGCACAACGTTTGGTTTAGGTTTGACAGCCATAATCACCTTTTTATTGCTTTAAATGCGTTTGTAGCGCATGATTGAACATTTGAGCTGAATGTGTCAAAATCTTAAAAATTAACAGGTGCCCAAGCAATTTCATGCTAGAATCATCATCCGGATGCCAAAATAAACTAAATACAGCAAAAGATTTGAGTGCACAACGTTTGGTTTAGGTTTGACAGCCATAATCACCTTTTTATTGCTTTAAATGCGTTTTTAGCGCATGATTGTACATTTGAGCTGAATGTGTCAAAATCTTAAAAATCAACAGGTGCCCAAGCAATTTCATGCTAGAATCATCATCCGGATGCCAAAATAAACTAAATACAGCAAAAGATTTGAGTGCACAACGTTTGGTTTAGGTTTGACAGCCATAATCACCTTTTTATTGCTTTAAATGCGTTTTTAGCGCATGATTGTACATTTGAGCTGAATGTGTCAAAATCTTAAAAATTAACAGGTGCCCAAGCAATTTCATGCTAGAATCATCATCCGGATGCCAAAATAAACTAAATACAGCAAAAGATTTGAGTGCACAACGTTTGGTTTAGATTTGACAGCCATAATCAGCAATTGTGTACATTTGAGCTGAATGTGTCAAAATCTTAAAAATTAACAGGTGCCCAAGCAATTTCATGCTAGAATCATCATCCGGATGCCAAAATAAACTAAATACAGCAAAAGATTTGAGTGCACAACGTTTGGTTTAGGTTTGACAGCCATAATCACCTTTTTATTGCTTTAAATGCGTTTTTAGCGCATGATTGTACATTTGAGCTGAATGTGTCAAAATCTTAAAAATTAACAGGTGCCCAAGCAATTTCATGCTAGAATCATCATCCGGATGCCAAAATAAACTAAATACAGCAAAAGATTTGAGTGCACAACGTTTGGTTTAGATTTGACAGCCATAATCAGCAATTGTGTACATTTGAGCTGAATGTGTCAAAATCTTAAAAATTAACAGGTGCCCAAGCAATTTCATGCTAGAATCATCATCCGGATGCCAAAATAAACTAAATACAGCAAAAGATTTGAGTGCACAACGTTTGGTTTAGGTTTGACAGCCATAATCACCTTTTTATTGCTTTAAATGCGTTTTTAGCGCATGATTGTACATTTGAGCTGAATGTGTCAAAATCTTCAAAATTAACAGGTGCCCAAGCAATTTCATGCTAGAATCATCATCCGGATGCCAAAATAAACTAAATACAGCAAAAGATTTGAGTGCACAACGTTTGGTTTAGGTTTGACAGCCATAATCACCTTTTTATTGCTTTAAATGCGTTTGTAGCGCATGATTGTACATTTGAGCTGAATGTGTCAAAATCTTAAAAATTAACAGGTGCCCAAGCAATTTCAGGCTAGAATCATCATCCGGATGCCAAAATAAACTAAATACAGCAAAAGATTTGAGTGCACAACGTTTGGTTTAGGTTTGACAGCCATAATCACCTTTTTATTGCTTTAAATGCGTTTTTAGCGCATGATTGTACATTTGAGCTGAATGTGTCAAAATCTTAAAAATTAACAGGTGCCCAAGCAATTTCATGCTAGAATCATCATCCTGATGCCAAAATAAACTAAATACAGCAAAAGATTTGAGTGCACAACGTTTGGTTTAGATTTGACAGCCATAATCAGCAATTGTGTGCATTTGAGCTGAATGTGTCAAAATCTTAAAAATTAACAGGTGCCCAAGCAATTTCATGCTAGAATCATCATCCGGATGCCAAAATAAACTAAATACAGCAAAAGATTTGAGTGCACAACGTTTGGTTTAGGTTTGACAGCCATAATCACCTTTTTATTGCTTTAAATGCGTTTTTAGCGCATGATTGTACATTTGAGCTGAATGTGTCAAAATCTTAAAAATTAACAGGTGCCCAAGCAATTTCATGCTAGAATCATCATCCGGATGCCAAAATAAACTAAATACAGCAAAAGATTTGAGTGCACAACGTTTGGTTTAGATTTGACAGCCATAATCAGCAATTGTGTACATTTGAGCTGAATGTGTCAAAATCTTAAAAATTAACAGGTGCCCAAGCAATTTCATGCTAGAATCATCATCCGGATGCCAAAATAAACTAAATACAGCAAAAGATTTGAGTGCACAACGTTTGGTTTAGGTTTGACAGCCATAATCACCTTTTTATTGCTTTAAATGCGTTTTTAGCGCATGATTGTACATTTGAGCTGAATGTGTCAAAATCTTAAAAATTAACAGGTGCCCAAGCAATTTCATGCTAGAATCATCATCCGGATGCCAAAATAAACTAAATACAGCAAAAGATTTGAGTGCACAACGTTTGGTTTAGATTTGACAGCCATAATCAGCAATTGTGTACATTTGAGCTGAATGTGTCAAAATCTTAAAAATTAACAGGTGCCCAAGCAATTTCATGCTAGAATCATCATCCGGATGCCAAAATAAACTAAATACAGCAAAAGATTTGAGTGCACAACGTTTGGTTTAGATTTGACAGCCATAATCAGCAATTGTGTACATTTGAGCTGAATGTGTCAAAATCTTAAAAATTAACAGGTGCCCAAGCAATTTCATGCTAGAATCATCATCCGGATGCCAAAATAAACTAAATACAGCAAAAGATTTGAGTGCACAACGTTTGGTTTAGGTTTGACAGCCATAATCACCTTTTTATTGCTTTAAATGCGTTTTTAGCGCATGATTGTACATTTGAGCTGAATGTGTCAAAATCTTAAAAATTAACAGGTGCCCAAGCAATTTCATGCTAGAATCATCATCCGGATGCCAAAATAAACTAAATACAGCAAAAGATTTGAGTGCACAACGTTTGGTTTAGATTTGACAGCCATAATCAGCAATTGTGTACATTTGAGCTGAATGTGTCAAAATCTTAAAAATTAACAGGTGCCCAAGCAATTTCATGCTAGAATCATCATCCGGATGCCAAAATAAACTAAATACAGCAAAAGATTTGAGTGCACAACGTTTGGTTTAGATTTGACAGCCATAATCAGCAATTGTGTACATTTGAGCTGAATGTGTCAAAATCTTAAAAATTAACAGGTGCCCAAGCAATTTCATGCTAGAATCATCATCCGGATGCCAAAATAAACTAAATACAGCAAAAGATTTGAGTGCACAACGTTTGGTTTAGGTTTGACAGCCATAATCACCTTTTTATTGCTTTAAATGCGTTTTTAGCGCATGATTGTACATTTGAGCTGAATGTGTCAAAATCTTAAAAATTAACAGGTGCCCAAGCAATTTCATGCTAGAATCATCATCCGGATGCCAAAATAAACTAAATACAGCAAAAGATTTGAGTGCACAACGTTTGGTTTAGGTTTGACAGCCATAATCACCTTTTTATTGCTTTAAATGCGTTTTTAGCGCATGATTGTACATTTGAGCTGAATGTGTCAAAATCTTAAAAATTAACAGGTGCCCAAGCAATTTCATGCTAGAATCATCATCCGGATGCCAAAATAAACTAAATACAGCAAAAGATTTGAGTGCACAACGTTTGGTTTAGATTTGACAGCCATAATCAGCAATTGTGTACATTTGAGCTGAATGTGTCAAAATCTTAAAAATTAACAGGTGCCCAAGCAATTTCATGCTAGAATCATCATCCGGATGCCAAAATAAACTAAATACAGCAAAAGATTTGAGTGCACAACGTTTGGTTTAGATTTGACAGCCATAATCAGCAATTGTGTACATTTGAGCTGAATGTGTCAAAATCTTAAAAATTAACAGGTGCCCAAGCAATTTCATGCTAGAATCATCATCCGGATGCCAAAATAAACTAAATACAGCAAAAGATTTGAGTGCACAACGTTTGGTTTAGGTTTGACAGCCATAATCACCTTTTTATTGCTTTAAATGCGTTTTTAGCGCATGATTGTACATTTGAGCTGAATGTGTCAAAATCTTAAAAATTAACAGGTGCCCAAGCAATTTCATGCTAGAATCATCATCCGGATGCCAAAATAAACTAAATACAGCAAAAGATTTGAGTGCACAACGTTTGGTTTAGATTTGACAGCCATAATCAGCAATTGTGTACATTTGAGCTGAATGTGTCAAAATCTTAAAAATTAACAGGTGCCCAAGCAATTTCATGCTAGAATCATCATCCGGATGCCAAAATAAACTAAATACAGCAAAAGATTTGAGTGCACAACGTTTGGTTTAGGTTTGACAGCCATAATCACCTTTTTATTGCTTTAAATGCGTTTTTAGCGCATGATTGTACATTTGAGCTGAATGTGTCAAAATCTTAAAAATTAACAGGTGCCCAAGCAATTTCATGCTAGAATCATCATCCGGATGCCAAAATAAACAAAATACAGCAAAAGATTTGAGTGCACAACGTTTGGTTTAGGTTTGACAGCCATAATCACCTTTTTATTGCTTTAAATGCGTTTGTAGCGCATGATTGTACATTTGAGCTGAATGTGTCAAAATCTTAAAAATTAACAGGTGCCCAAGCAATTTCATGCTAGAATCATCATCCGGATGCCAAAATAAACTAAATACAGCAAAAGATTTGAGTGCACAACGTTTGGTTTAGATTTGAGAGCCATAATCAGCAATTGTGTACATTTGAGCTGAATGTGTCAAAATCTTAAAAATTAACAGGTGCCCAAGCAATTTCATGCTAGAATCATCATCCGGATGCCAAAATAAACTAAATACAGCAAAAGATTTGAGTGCACAACGTTTGGTTTAGGTTTGACAGCCATAATCACCTTTTTATTGCTTTAAATGCGTTTTTAGCGCATGATTGTACATTTGAGCTGAATGTGTCAAAATCTTAAAAATTAACAGGTGCCCAAGCAATTTCATGCTAGAATCATCATCCGGATGCCAAAATAAACTAAATACAGCAAAAGATTTGAGTGCACAACGTTTGGTTTAGATTTGACAGCCATAATCAGCAATTTTGTACATTTGAGCTGAATGTGTCAAAATCTTAAAAATTAACAGGTGCCCAAGCAATTTCATGCTAGAATCATCATCCGGATGCCAAAATAAACTAAATACAGCAAAAGATTTGAGTGCACAACGTTTGGTTTAGGTTTGACAGCCATAATCACCTTTTTATTGCTTTAAATGCGTTTTTAGCGCATGATTGTACATTTGAGCTGAATGTGTCAAAATCTTAAAAATTAACAGGTGCCCAAGCAATTTCATGCTAGAATCATCATCCGGATGCCAAAATAAACTAAATACAGCAAAAGATTTGAGTGCACAACGTTTGGTTTAGATTTGACAGCCATAATCAGCAATTGTGTACATTTGAGCTGAATGTGTCAAAATCTTAAAAATTAACAGGTGCCCAAGCAATTTCATGCTAGAATCATCATCCGGATGCCAAAATAAACTAAATACAGCAAAAGATTTGAGTGCACAACGTTTGGTTTAGGTTTGACAGCCATAATCACCTTTTTATTGCTTTAAATGCGTTTTTAGCGCATGATTGTACATTTGAGCTGAATGTGTCAAAATCTTAAAAATTAACAGGTGCCCAAGCAATTTCATGCTAGAATCATCATCCGGATGCCAAAATAAACTAAATACAGCAAAAGATTTGAGTGCACAACGTTTGGTTTAGGTTTGACAGCCATAATCACCTTTTTATTGCTTTAAATGCGTTTGTAGCGCATGATTGTACATTTGAGCTGAATGTGTCAAAATCTTAAAAATTAACAGGTGCCCAAGCAATTTCAGGCTAGAATCATCATCCGGATGCCAAAATAAACTAAATACAGCAAAAGATTTGAGTGCACAACGTTTGGTTTAGGTTTGACAGCCATAATCACCTTTTTATTGCTTTAAATGCGTTTTTAGCGCATGATTGTACATTTGAGCTGAATGTGTCAAAATCTTAAAAATTAACAGGTGCCCAAGCAATTTCATGCTAGAATCATCATCCGGATGCCAAAATAAACTAAATACAGCAAAAGATTTGAGTGCACAACGTTTGGTTTAGATTTGACAGCCATAATCAGCAATTGTGTACATTTGAGCTGAATGTGTCAAAATCTTAAAAATTAACAGGTGCCCAAGCAATTTCATGCTAGAATCATCATCCGGATGCCAAAATAAACTAAATACAGCAAAAGATTTGAGTGCACAACGTTTGGTTTAGATTTGACAGCCATAATCAGCAATTGTGTACATTTGAGCTGAATGTGTCAAAATCTTAAAAATTAACAGGTGCCCAAGCAATTTCATGCTAGAATCATCATCCGGATGCCAAAATAAACTAAATACAGCAAAAGATTTGAGTGCACAACGTTTGGTTTAGGTTTGACAGCCATAATCACCTTTTTATTGCTTTAAATGCGTTTTTAGCGCATGATTGTACATTTGAGCTGAATGTGTCAAAATCTTAAAAATTAACAGGTGCCCAAGCAATTTCATGCTAGAATCATCATCCGGATGCCAAAATAAACTAAATACAGCAAAAGATTTGAGTGCACAACGTTTGGTTTAGATTTGACAGCCATAATCAGCAATTGTGTACATTTGAGCTGAATGTGTCAAAATCTTAAAAATTAACAGGTGCCCAAGCAATTTCATGCTAGAATCATCATCCGGATGCCAAAATAAACTAAATACAGCAAAAGATTTGAGTGCACAACGTTTGGTTTAGATTTGACAGCCATAATCAGCAATTGTGTACATTTGAGCTGAATGTGTCAAAATCTTAAAAATTAACAGGTGCCCAAGCAATTTCATGCTAGAATCATCATCCGGATGCCAAAATAAACTAAATACAGCAAAAGATTTGAGTGCACAACGTTTGGTTTAGGTTTGACAGCCATAATCACCTTTTTATTGCTTTAAATGCGTTTTTAGCGCATGATTGTACATTTGAGCTGAATGTGTCAAAATCTTAAAAATTAACAGGTGCCCAAGCAATTTCATGCTAGAATCATCATCCGGATGCCAAAATAAACTAAATACAGCAAAAGATTTGAGTGCACAACGTTTGGTTTAGGTTTGACAGCCATAATCACCTTTTTATTGCTTTAAATGCGTTTTTAGCGCATGATTGTACATTTGAGCTGAATGTGTCAAAATCTTAAAAATTAACAGGTGCCCAAGCAATTTCATGCTAGAATCATCATCCGGATGCCAAAATAAACTAAATACAGCAAAAGATTTGAGTGCACAACGTTTGGTTTAGATTTGACAGCCATAATCAGCAATTGTGTACATTTGAGCTGAATGTGTCAAAATCTTAAAAATTAACAGGTGCCCAAGCAATTTCATGCTAGAATCATCATCCGGATGCCAAAATAAACTAAATACAGCAAAAGATTTGAGTGCACAACGTTTGGTTTAGATTTGACAGCCATAATCAGCAATTGTGTACATTTGAGCTGAATGTGTCAAAATCTTAAAAATTAACAGGTGCCCAAGCAATTTCATGCTAGAATCATCATCCGGATGCCAAAATAAACTAAATACAGCAAAAGATTTGAGTGCACAACGTTTGGTTTAGGTTTGACAGCCATAATCACCTTTTTATTGCTTTAAATGCGTTTTTAGCGCATGATTGTACATTTGAGCTGAATGTGTCAAAATCTTAAAAATTAACAGGTGCCCAAGCAATTTCATGCTAGAATCATCATCCGGATGCCAAAATAAACTAAATACAGCAAAAGATTTGAGTGCACAACGTTTGGTTTAGATTTGACAGCCATAATCAGCAATTGTGTACATTTGAGCTGAATGTGTCAAAATCTTAAAAATTAACAGGTGCCCAAGCAATTTCATGCTAGAATCATCATCCGGATGCCAAAATAAACTAAATACAGCAAAAGATTTGAGTGCACAACGTTTGGTTTAGGTTTGACAGCCATAATCACCTTTTTATTGCTTTAAATGCGTTTTTAGCGCATGATTGTACATTTGAGCTGAATGTGTCAAAATCTTAAAAATTAACAGGTGCCCAAGCAATTTCATGCTAGAATCATCATCCGGATGCCAAAATAAACAAAATACAGCAAAAGATTTGAGTGCACAACGTTTGGTTTAGGTTTGACAGCCATAATCACCTTTTTATTGCTTTAAATGCGTTTGTAGCGCATGATTGTACATTTGAGCTGAATGTGTCAAAATCTTAAAAATTAACAGGTGCCCAAGCAATTTCATGCTAGAATCATCATCCGGATGCCAAAATAAACTAAATACAGCAAAAGATTTGAGTGCACAACGTTTGGTTTAGATTTGAGAGCCATAATCAGCAATTGTGTACATTTGAGCTGAATGTGTCAAAATCTTAAAAATTAACAGGTGCCCAAGCAATTTCATGCTAGAATCATCATCCGGATGCCAAAATAAACTAAATACAGCAAAAGATTTGAGTGCACAACGTTTGGTTTAGGTTTGACAGCCATAATCACCTTTTTATTGCTTTAAATGCGTTTTTAGCGCATGATTGTACATTTGAGCTGAATGTGTCAAAATCTTAAAAATTAACAGGTGCCCAAGCAATTTCATGCTAGAATCATCATCCGGATGCCAAAATAAACTAAATACAGCAAAAGATTTGAGTGCACAACGTTTGGTTTAGATTTGACAGCCATAATCAGCAATTTTGTACATTTGAGCTGAATGTGTCAAAATCTTAAAAATTAACAGGTGCCCAAGCAATTTCATGCTAGAATCATCATCCGGATGCCAAAATAAACTAAATACAGCAAAAGATTTGAGTGCACAACGTTTGGTTTAGGTTTGACAGCCATAATCACCTTTTTATTGCTTTAAATGCGTTTTTAGCGCATGATTGTACATTTGAGCTGAATGTGTCAAAATCTTAAAAATTAACAGGTGCCCAAGCAATTTCATGCTAGAATCATCATCCGGATGCCAAAATAAACTAAATACAGCAAAAGATTTGAGTGCACAACGTTTGGTTTAGATTTGACAGCCATAATCAGCAATTTTGTACATTTGAGCTGAATGTGTCAAAATCTTAAAAATTAACAGGTGCCCAAGCAATTTCATGCTAGAATCATCATCCGGATGCCAAAATAAACTAAATACAGCAAAAGATTTGAGTGCACAACGTTTGGTTTAGGTTTGACAGCCATAATCACCTTTTTATTGCTTTAAATGCGTTTTTAGCGCATGATTGTACATTTGAGCTGAATGTGTCAAAATCTTAAAAATTAACAGGTGCCCAAGCAATTTCATGCTAGAATCATCATCCGGATGCCAAAATAAACTAAATACAGCAAAAGATTTGAGTGCACAACGTTTGGTTTAGATTTGACAGCCATAATCAGCAATTGTGTACATTTGAGCTGAATGTGTCAAAATCTTAAAAATTAACAGGTGCCCAAGCAATTTCATGCTAGAATCATCATCCGGATGCCAAAATAAACTAAATACAGCAAAAGATTTGAGTGCACAACGTTTGGTTTAGGTTTGACAGCCATAATCACCTTTTTATTGCTTTAAATGCGTTTTTAGCGCATGATTGTACATTTGAGCTGAATGTGTCAAAATCTTAAAAATTAACAGGTGCCCAAGCAATTTCATGCTAGAATCATCATCCGGATGCCAAAATAAACTAAATACAGCAAAAGATTTGAGTGCACAACGTTTGGTTTAGGTTTGACAGCCATAATCACCTTTTTATTGCTTTAAATGCGTTTGTAGCGCATGATTGTACATTTGAGCTGAATGTGTCAAAATCTTAAAAATTAACAGGTGCCCAAGCAATTTCAGGCTAGAATCATCATCCGGATGCCAAAATAAACTAAATACAGCAAAAGATTTGAGTGCACAACGTTTGGTTTAGGTTTGACAGCCATAATCACCTTTTTATTGCTTTAAATGCGTTTTTAGCGCATGATTGTACATTTGAGCTGAATGTGTCAAAATCTTAAAAATTAACAGGTGCCCAAGCAATTTCATGCTAGAATCATCATCCGGATGCCAAAATAAACTAAATACAGCAAAAGATTTGAGTGCACAACGTTTGGTTTAGATTTGACAGCCATAATCAGCAATTGTGTACATTTGAGCTGAATGTGTCAAAATCTTAAAAATTAACAGGTGCCCAAGCAATTTCATGCTAGAATCATCATCCGGATGCCAAAATAAACTAAATACAGCAAAAGATTTGAGTGCACAACGTTTGGTTTAGATTTGACAGCCATAATCAGCAATTGTGTACATTTGAGCTGAATGTGTCAAAATCTTAAAAATTAACAGGTGCCCAAGCAATTTCATGCTAGAATCATCATCCGGATGCCAAAATAAACTAAATACAGCAAAAGATTTGAGTGCACAACGTTTGGTTTAGGTTTGACAGCCATAATCACCTTTTTATTGCTTTAAATGCGTTTTTAGCGCATGATTGTACATTTGAGCTGAATGTGTCAAAATCTTAAAAATTAACAGGTGCCCAAGCAATTTCATGCTAGAATCATCATCCGGATGCCAAAATAAACTAAATACAGCAAAAGATTTGAGTGCACAACGTTTGGTTTAGATTTGACAGCCATAATCAGCAATTGTGTACATTTGAGCTGAATGTGTCAAAATCTTAAAAATTAACAGGTGCCCAAGCAATTTCATGCTAGAATCATCATCCGGATGCCAAAATAAACTAAATACAGCAAAAGATTTGAGTGCACAACGTTTGGTTTAGATTTGACAGCCATAATCAGCAATTGTGTACATTTGAGCTGAATGTGTCAAAATCTTAAAAATTAACAGGTGCCCAAGCAATTTCATGCTAGAATCATCATCCGGATGCCAAAATAAACTAAATACAGCAAAAGATTTGAGTGCACAACGTTTGGTTTAGGTTTGACAGCCATAATCACCTTTTTATTGCTTTAAATGCGTTTTTAGCGCATGATTGTACATTTGAGCTGAATGTGTCAAAATCTTAAAAATTAACAGGTGCCCAAGCAATTTCATGCTAGAATCATCATCCGGATGCCAAAATAAACTAAATACAGCAAAAGATTTGAGTGCACAACGTTTGGTTTAGGTTTGACAGCCATAATCACCTTTTTATTGCTTTAAATGCGTTTTTAGCGCATGATTGTACATTTGAGCTGAATGTGTCAAAATCTTAAAAATTAACAGGTGCCCAAGCAATTTCATGCTAGAATCATCATCCGGATGCCAAAATAAACTAAATACAGCAAAAGATTTGAGTGCACAACGTTTGGTTTAGATTTGACAGCCATAATCAGCAATTGTGTACATTTGAGCTGAATGTGTCAAAATCTTAAAAATTAACAGGTGCCCAAGCAATTTCATGCTAGAATCATCATCCGGATGCCAAAATAAACTAAATACAGCAAAAGATTTGAGTGCACAACGTTTGGTTTAGATTTGACAGCCATAATCAGCAATTGTGTACATTTGAGCTGAATGTGTCAAAATCTTAAAAATTAACAGGTGCCCAAGCAATTTCATGCTAGAATCATCATCCGGATGCCAAAATAAACTAAATACAGCAAAAGATTTGAGTGCACAACGTTTGGTTTAGGTTTGACAGCCATAATCACCTTTTTATTGCTTTAAATGCGTTTTTAGCGCATGATTGTACATTTGAGCTGAATGTGTCAAAATCTTAAAAATTAACAGGTGCCCAAGCAATTTCATGCTAGAATCATCATCCGGATGCCAAAATAAACTAAATACAGCAAAAGATTTGAGTGCACAACGTTTGGTTTAGATTTGACAGCCATAATCAGCAATTGTGTACATTTGAGCTGAATGTGTCAAAATCTTAAAAATTAACAGGTGCCCAAGCAATTTCATGCTAGAATCATCATCCGGATGCCAAAATAAACTAAATACAGCAAAAGATTTGAGTGCACAACGTTTGGTTTAGGTTTGACAGCCATAATCACCTTTTTATTGCTTTAAATGCGTTTTTAGCGCATGATTGTACATTTGAGCTGAATGTGTCAAAATCTTAAAAATTAACAGGTGCCCAAGCAATTTCATGCTAGAATCATCATCCGGATGCCAAAATAAACAAAATACAGCAAAAGATTTGAGTGCACAACGTTTGGTTTAGGTTTGACAGCCATAATCACCTTTTTATTGCTTTAAATGCGTTTGTAGCGCATGATTGTACATTTGAGCTGAATGTGTCAAAATCTTAAAAATTAACAGGTGCCCAAGCAATTTCATGCTAGAATCATCATCCGGATGCCAAAATAAACTAAATACAGCAAAAGATTTGAGTGCACAACGTTTGGTTTAGATTTGAGAGCCATAATCAGCAATTGTGTACATTTGAGCTGAATGTGTCAAAATCTTAAAAATTAACAGGTGCCCAAGCAATTTCATGCTAGAATCATCATCCGGATGCCAAAATAAACTAAATACAGCAAAAGATTTGAGTGCACAACGTTTGGTTTAGGTTTGACAGCCATAATCACCTTTTTATTGCTTTAAATGCGTTTTTAGCGCATGATTGTACATTTGAGCTGAATGTGTCAAAATCTTAAAAATTAACAGGTGCCCAAGCAATTTCATGCTAGAATCATCATCCGGATGCCAAAATAAACTAAATACAGCAAAAGATTTGAGTGCACAACGTTTGGTTTAGATTTGACAGCCATAATCAGCAATTTTGTACATTTGAGCTGAATGTGTCAAAATCTTAAAAATTAACAGGTGCCCAAGCAATTTCATGCTAGAATCATCATCCGGATGCCAAAATAAACTAAATACAGCAAAAGATTTGAGTGCACAACGTTTGGTTTAGGTTTGACAGCCATAATCACCTTTTTATTGCTTTAAATGCGTTTTTAGCGCATGATTGTACATTTGAGCTGAATGTGTCAAAATCTTAAAAATTAACAGGTGCCCAAGCAATTTCATGCTAGAATCATCATCCGGATGCCAAAATAAACTAAATACAGCAAAAGATTTGAGTGCACAACGTTTGGTTTAGATTTGACAGCCATAATCAGCAATTGTGTACATTTGAGCTGAATGTGTCAAAATCTTAAAAATTAACAGGTGCCCAAGCAATTTCATGCTAGAATCATCATCCGGATGCCAAAATAAACTAAATACAGCAAAAGATTTGAGTGCACAACGTTTGGTTTAGGTTTGACAGCCATAATCACCTTTTTATTGCTTTAAATGCGTTTTTAGCGCATGATTGTACATTTGAGCTGAATGTGTCAAAATCTTAAAAATTAACAGGTGCCCAAGCAATTTCATGCTAGAATCATCATCCGGATGCCAAAATAAACTAAATACAGCAAAAGATTTGAGTGCACAACGTTTGGTTTAGGTTTGACAGCCATAATCACCTTTTTATTGCTTTAAATGCGTTTGTAGCGCATGATTGTACATTTGAGCTGAATGTGTCAAAATCTTAAAAATTAACAGGTGCCCAAGCAATTTCAGGCTAGAATCATCATCCGGATGCCAAAATAAACTAAATACAGCAAAAGATTTGAGTGCACAACGTTTGGTTTAGGTTTGACAGCCATAATCACCTTTTTATTGCTTTAAATGCGTTTTTAGCGCATGATTGTACATTTGAGCTGAATGTGTCAAAATCTTAAAAATTAACAGGTGCCCAAGCAATTTCATGCTAGAATCATCATCCTGATGCCAAAATAAACTAAATACAGCAAAAGATTTGAGTGCACAACGTTTGGTTTAGATTTGACAGCCATAATCAGCAATTGTGTGCATTTGAGCTGAATGTGTCAAAATCTTAAAAATTAACAGGTGCCCAAGCAATTTCATGCTAGAATCATCATCCGGATGCCAAAATAAACTAAATACAGCAAAAGATTTGAGTGCACAACGTTTGGTTTAGGTTTGACAGCCATAATCACCTTTTTATTGCTTTAAATGCGTTTTTAGCGCATGATTGTACATTTGAGCTGAATGTGTCAAAATCTTAAAAATTAACAGGTGCCCAAGCAATTTCATGCTAGAATCATCATCCGGATGCCAAAATAAACTAAATACAGCAAAAGATTTGAGTGCACAACGTTTGGTTTAGATTTGACAGCCATAATCAGCAATTGTGTACATTTGAGCTGAATGTGTCAAAATCTTAAAAATTAACAGGTGCCCAAGCAATTTCATGCTAGAATCATCATCCGGATGCCAAAATAAACTAAATACAGCAAAAGATTTGAGTGCACAACGTTTGGTTTAGGTTTGACAGCCATAATCACCTTTTTATTGCTTTAAATGCGTTTTTAGCGCATGATTGTACATTTGAGCTGAATGTGTCAAAATCTTAAAAATTAACAGGTGCCCAAGCAATTTCATGCTAGAATCATCATCCGGATGCCAAAATAAACTAAATACAGCAAAAGATTTGAGTGCACAACGTTTGGTTTAGATTTGACAGCCATAATCAGCAATTGTGTACATTTGAGCTGAATGTGTCAAAATCTTAAAAATTAACAGGTGCCCAAGCAATTTCATGCTAGAATCATCATCCGGATGCCAAAATAAACTAAATACAGCAAAAGATTTGAGTGCACAACGTTTGGTTTAGATTTGACAGCCATAATCAGCAATTGTGTACATTTGAGCTGAATGTGTCAAAATCTTAAAAATTAACAGGTGCCCAAGCAATTTCATGCTAGAATCATCATCCGGATGCCAAAATAAACTAAATACAGCAAAAGATTTGAGTGCACAACGTTTGGTTTAGGTTTGACAGCCATAATCACCTTTTTATTGCTTTAAATGCGTTTTTAGCGCATGATTGTACATTTGAGCTGAATGTGT
This sequence comes from Festucalex cinctus, assembly GCF_051991245.1. Lineage (NCBI taxonomy): Eukaryota > Metazoa > Chordata > Actinopteri > Syngnathiformes > Syngnathidae > Festucalex > Festucalex cinctus. The sequence goes on from NW_027520496.1 coordinate 41,303, forward strand.
CAAAATCTTAAAAATTAACAGGTGCCCAAGCAATTTCATGCTAGAATCATCATCCGGATGCCAAAATAAACTAAATACAGCAAAAGATTTGAGTGCACAACGTTTGGTTTAGATTTGACAGCCATAATCAGCAATTGTGTACATTTGAGCTGAATGTGTCAAAATCTTAAAAATTAACAGGTGCCCAAGCAATTTCATGCTAGAATCATCATCCGGATGCCAAAATAAACTAAATACAGCAAAAGATTTGAGTGCACAACGTTTGGTTTTGATTTGACAGCCATAATCAGCAATTGTGTACATTTGAGCTGAATGTGTCAAAATCTTAAAAATTAACAGGTGCCCAAGCAATTTCATGCTAGAATCATCATCCGGATGCCAAAATAAACTAAATACAGCAAAAGATTTGAGTGCACAACGTTTGGTTTAGGTTTGACAGCCATAATCACCTTTTTATTGCTTTAAATGCGTTTTTAGCGCATGATTGTACATTTGAGCTGAATGTGTCAAAATCTTAAAAATTAACAGGTGCCCAAGCAATTTCATGCTAGAATCATCATCCGGATGCCAAAATAAACTAAATACAGCAAAAGATTTGAGTGCACAACGTTTGGTTTAGGTTTGACAGCCATAATCACCTTTTTATTGCTTTAAATGCGTTTTTAGCGCATGATTGTACATTTGAGCTGAATGTGTCAAAATCTTAAAAATTAACAGGTGCCCAAGCAATTTCATGC
>NW_027520497.1:0-41690 GCF_051991245.1 Festucalex cinctus
CATTCAGCTCAAATGTACAATCATGCGCTAAAAACGCATTTAAAGCAATAAAAAGGTGATTATGGCTGTCAAACCTAAACCAAACGTTGTGCACTCAAATCTTTTGCTGTATTTAGTTTATTTTGGCATCCGGATGATGATTCTAGCATGAAATTGCTTGGGCACCTGTTAATTTTTAAGATTTTGACACATTCAGCTCAAATGTACACAATTGTTGATTATGGCTGTCAAATCTAAACCAAACGTTGTGCACTCAAATCTTTTGCTGTATTTAGTTTATTTTGGCATCCGGATGATGATTCTAGCATGAAATTGCTTGGGCACCTGTTAATTTTTAAGATTTTGACACATTCAGCTCAAATGTACAATCATGCGCTAAAAACGCATTTAAAGCAATAAAAAGGTGATTATGGCTGTCAAACCTAAACCAAACGTTGTGCACTCAAATCTTTTGCTGTATTTAGTTTATTTTGGCATCCGGATGATGATTCTAGCATGAAATTGCTTGGGCACCTGTTAATTTTTAAGATTTTGACACATTCAGCTCAAATGTACACAATTGTTGATTATGGCTGTCAAATCTAAACCAAACGTTGTGCACTCAAATCTTTTGCTGTATTTAGTTTATTTTGGCATCCGGATGATGATTCTAGCATGAAATTGCTTGGGCACCTGTTAATTTTTAAGATTTTGACACATTCAGCTCAAATGTACAATCATGCGCTAAAAACGCATTTAAAGCAATAAAAAGGTGATTATGGCTGTCAAACCTAAACCAAACGTTGTGCACTCAAATCTTTTGCTGTATTTAGTTTATTTTGGCATCCGGATGATGATTCTAGCATGAAATTGCTTGGGCACCTGTTAATTTTTAAGATTTTGACACATTCAGCTCAAATGTACACAATTGCTGATTATGGCTGTCAAATCTAAACCAAACGTTGTGCACTCAAATCTTTTGCTGTATTTAGTTTATTTTGGCATCCGGATGATGATTCTAGCATGAAATTGCTTGGGCACCTGTTAATTTTTAAGATTTTGACACATTCAGCTCAAATGTACAATCATGCGCTAAAAACGCATTTAAAGCAATAAAAAGGTGATTATGGCTGTCAAACCTAAACCAAACGTTGTGCACTCAAATCTTTTGCTGTATTTAGTTTATTTTGGCATCCGGATGATGATTCTAGCATGAAATTGCTTGGGCACCTGTTAATTTTTAAGATTTTGACACATTCAGCTCAAATGTACACAATTGCTGATTATGGCTGTCAAATCTAAACCAAACGTTGTGCACTCAAATCTTTTGCTGTATTTAGTTTATTTTGGCATCCGGATGATGATTCTAGCATGAAATTGCTTGGGCACCTGTTAATTTTTAAGATTTTGACACATTCAGCTCAAATGTACAATCATGCGCTAAAAACGCATTTAAAGCAATAAAAAGGTGATTATGGCTGTCAAACCTAAACCAAACGTTGTGCACTCAAATCTTTTGCTGTATTTAGTTTATTTTGGCATCCGGATGATGATTCTAGCATGAAATTGCTTGGGCACCTGTTAATTTTTAAGATTTTGACACATTCAGCTCAAATGTACACAATTGCTGATTATGGCTGTCAAATCTAAACCAAACGTTGTGCACTCAAATCTTTTGCTGTATTTAGTTTATTTTGGCATCCGGATGATGATTCTAGCATGAAATTGCTTGGGCACCTGTTAATTTTTAAGATTTTGACACATTCAGCTCAAATGTACAATCATGCGCTAAAAACGCATTTAAAGCAATAAAAAGGTGATTATGGCTGTCAAACCTAAACCAAACGTTGTGCACTCAAATCTTTTGCTGTATTTAGTTTATTTTGGCATCCGGATGATGATTCTAGCATGAAATTGCTTGGGCACCTGTTAATTTTTAAGATTTTGACACATTCAGCTCAAATGTACACAATTGCTGATTATGGCTGTCAAATCTAAACCAAACGTTGTGCACTCAAATCTTTTGCTGTATTTAGTTTATTTTGGCATCCGGATGATGATTCTAGCATGAAATTGCTTGGGCACCTGTTAATTTTTAAGATTTTGACACATTCAGCTCAAATGTACAATCATGCGCTAAAAACGCATTTAAAGCAATAAAAAGGTGATTATGGCTGTCAAACCTAAACCAAACGTTGTGCACTCAAATCTTTTGCTGTATTTAGTTTATTTTGGCATCCGGATGATGATTCTAGCATGAAATTGCTTGGGCACCTGTTAATTTTTAAGATTTTGACACATTCAGCTCAAATGTACACAATTGCTGATTATGGCTGTCAAATCTAAACCAAACGTTGTGCACTCAAATCTTTTGCTGTATTTAGTTTATTTTGGCATCCGGATGATGATTCTAGCATGAAATTGCTTGGGCACCTGTTAATTTTTAAGATTTTGACACATTCAGCTCAAATGTACAATCATGCGCTAAAAACGCATTTAAAGCAATAAAAAGGTGATTATGGCTGTCAAACCTAAACCAAACGTTGTGCACTCAAATCTTTTGCTGTATTTAGTTTATTTTGGCATCCGGATGATGATTCTAGCATGAAATTGCTTGGGCACCTGTTAATTTTTAAGATTTTGACACATTCAGCTCAAATGTACACAATTGCTGATTATGGCTGTCAAATCTAAACCAAACGTTGTGCACTCAAATCTTTTGCTGTATTTAGTTTATTTTGGCATCCGGATGATGATTCTAGCATGAAATTGCTTGGGCACCTGTTAATTTTTAAGATTTTGACACATTCAGCTCAAATGTACAATCATGCGCTAAAAACGCATTTAAAGCAATAAAAAGGTGATTATGGCTGTCAAACCTAAACCAAACGTTGTGCACTCAAATCTTTTGCTGTATTTAGTTTATTTTGGCTTCCGGATGATGATTCTAGCATGAAATTGCTTGGGCACCTGTTAATTTTTAAGATTTTGACACATTCAGCTCAAATGTACAATCATGCGCTAAAAACGCATTTAAAGCAATAAAAAGGTGATTATGGCTGTCAAACCTAAACCAAACGTTGTGCACTCAAATCTTTTGCTGTATTTAGTTTATTTTGGCATCCGGATATTGATTCTAGCATGAAATTGCTTGGGCACCTGTTAATTTTTAAGATTTTGACACATTCAGCTCAAATGTACACAATTGCTGATTATGGCTGTCAAATCTAAACCAAACGCTGTGCACTCAAATCTTTTGCTGTATTTAGTTTATTTTGGCATCCGGATGATGATTCTAGCATGAAATTGCTTGGGCACCTGTTAATTTTTAAGATTTTGACACATTCAGCTCAAATGTACAATCATGCGCTAAAAACGCATTTAAAGCAATAAAAAGGTGATTATGGCTGTCAAACCTAAACCAAACGTTGTGCACTCAAATCTTTTGCTGTATTTAGTTTATTTTGGCTTCCGGATGATGATTCTAGCATGAAATTGCTTGGGCACCTGTTAATTTTTAAGATTTTGACACATTCAGCTCAAATGTACAATCATGCGCTAAAAACGCATTTAAAGCAATAAAAAGGTGATTATGGCTGTCAAACCTAAACCAAACGTTGTGCACTCAAATCTTTTGCTGTATTTAGTTTATTTTGGCATCCGGATATTGATTCTAGCATGAAATTGCTTGGGCACCTGTTAATTTTTAAGATTTTGACACATTCAGCTCAAATGTACACAATTGCTGATTATGGCTGTCAAATCTAAACCAAACGCTGTGCACTCAAATCTTTTGCTGTATTTAGTTTATTTTGGCATCCGGATGATGATTCTAGCATGAAATTGCTTGGGCACCTGTTAATTTTTAAGATTTTGACACATTCAGCTCAAATGTACAATCATGCGCTAAAAACGCATTTAAAGCAATAAAAAGGTGATTATGGCTGTCAAACCTAAACCAAACGTTGTGCACTCAAATCTTTTGCTGTATTTAGTTTATTTTGGCTTCCGGATGATGATTCTAGCATGAAATTGCTTGGGCACCTGTTAATTTTTAAGATTTTGACACATTCAGCTCAAATGTACACAATTGCTGATTATGGCTGTCAAATCTAAACCAAACGCTGTGCACTCAAATCTTTTGCTGTATTTAGTTTATTTTGGCATCCGGATGATGATTCTAGCATGAAATTGCTTGGGCACCTGTTAATTTTTAAGATTTTGACACATTCAGCTCAAATGTACAATCATGCGCTAAAAACGCATTTAAAGCAATAAAAAGGTGATTATGGCTGTCAAACCTAAACCAAACGTTGTGCACTCAAATCTTTTGCTGTATTTAGTTTATTTTGGCATCCGGATGATGATTCTAGCATGAAATTGCTTGGGCACCTGTTAATTTTTAAGATTTTGACACATTCAGCTCAAATGTACACAATTGTTGATTATGGCTGTCAAATCTAAACCAAACGTTGTGCACTCAAATCTTTTGCTGTATTTAGTTTATTTTGGCATCCGGATGATGATTCTAGCATGAAATTGCTTGGGCACCTGTTAATTTTTAAGATTTTGACACATTCAGCTCAAATGTACACAATTGCTGATTATGGCTGTCAAATCTAAACCAAACGCTGTGCACTCAAATCTTTTGCTGTATTTAGTTTATTTTGGCATCCGGATGATGATTCTAGCATGAAATTGCTTGGGCACCTGTTAATTTTTAAGATTTTGACACATTCAGCTCAAATGTACAATCATGCGCTAAAAACGCATTTAAAGCAATAAAAAGGTGATTATGGCTGTCAAACCTAAACCAAACGTTGTGCACTCAAATCTTTTGCTGTATTTAGTTTATTTTGGCTTCCGGATGATGATTCTAGCATGAAATTGCTTGGGCACCTGTTAATTTTTAAGATTTTGACACATTCAGCTCAAATGTACACAATTGCTGATTATGGCTGTCAAATCTAAACCAAACGCTGTGCACTCAAATCTTTTGCTGTATTTAGTTTATTTTGGCATCCGGATGATGATTCTAGCATGAAATTGCTTGGGCACCTGTTAATTTTTAAGATTTTGACACATTCAGCTCAAATGTACAATCATGCGCTAAAAACGCATTTAAAGCAATAAAAAGGTGATTATGGCTGTCAAACCTAAACCAAACGTTGTGCACTCAAATCTTTTGCTGTATTTAGTTTATTTTGGCATCCGGATGATGATTCTAGCATGAAATTGCTTGGGCACCTGTTAATTTTTAAGATTTTGACACATTCAGCTCAAATGTACACAATTGCTGATTATGGCTGTCAAATCTAAACCAAACGTTGTGCACTCAAATCTTTTGCTGTATTTAGTTTATTTTGGCATCCGGATGATGATTCTAGCATGAAATTGCTTGGGCACCTGTTAATTTTTAAGATTTTGACACATTCAGCTCAAATGTACAATCATGCGCTAAAAACGCATTTAAAGCAATAAAAAGGTGATTATGGCTGTCAAACCTAAACCAAACGTTGTGCACTCAAATCTTTTGCTGTATTTAGTTTATTTTGGCATCCGGATGATGATTCTAGCATGAAATTGCTTGGGCACCTGTTAATTTTTAAGATTTTGACACATTCAGCTCAAATGTACACAATTGTTGATTATGGCTGTCAAATCTAAACCAAACGTTGTGCACTCAAATCTTTTGCTGTATTTAGTTTATTTTGGCATCCGGATGATGATTCTAGCATGAAATTGCTTGGGCACCTGTTAATTTTTAAGATTTTGACACATTCAGCTCAAATGTACAATCATGCGCTAAAAACGCATTTAAAGCAATAAAAAGGTGATTATGGCTGTCAAACCTAAACCAAACGTTGTGCACTCAAATCTTTTGCTGTATTTAGTTTATTTTGGCATCCGGATGATGATTCTAGCATGAAATTGCTTGGGCACCTGTTAATTTTTAAGATTTTGACACATTCAGCTCAAATGTACACAATTGCTGATTATGGCTGTCAAATCTAAACCAAACGTTGTGCACTCAAATCTTTTGCTGTATTTAGTTTATTTTGGCATCCGGATGATGATTCTAGCATGAAATTGCTTGGGCACCTGTTAATTTTTAAGATTTTGACACATTCAGCTCAAATGTACAATCATGCGCTAAAAACGCATTTAAAGCAATAAAAAGGTGATTATGGCTGTCAAACCTAAACCAAACGTTGTGCACTCAAATCTTTTGCTGTATTTAGTTTATTTTGGCATCCGGATGATGATTCTAGCATGAAATTGCTTGGGCACCTGTTAATTTTTAAGATTTTGACACATTCAGCTCAAATGTACACAATTGCTGATTATGGCTGTCAAATCTAAACCAAACGTTGTGCACTCAAATCTTTTGCTGTATTTAGTTTATTTTGGCATCCGGATGATGATTCTAGCATGAAATTGCTTGGGCACCTGTTAATTTTTAAGATTTTGACACATTCAGCTCAAATGTACAATCATGCGCTAAAAACGCATTTAAAGCAATAAAAAGGTGATTATGGCTGTCAAACCTAAACCAAACGTTGTGCACTCAAATCTTTTGCTGTATTTAGTTTATTTTGGCATCCGGATGATGATTCTAGCATGAAATTGCTTGGGCACCTGTTAATTTTTAAGATTTTGACACATTCAGCTCAAATGTACACAATTGCTGATTATGGCTGTCAAATCTAAACCAAACGTTGTGCACTCAAATCTTTTGCTGTATTTAGTTTATTTTGGCATCCGGATGATGATTCTAGCATGAAATTGCTTGGGCACCTGTTAATTTTTAAGATTTTGACACATTCAGCTCAAATGTACAATCATGCGCTAAAAACGCATTTAAAGCAATAAAAAGGTGATTATGGCTGTCAAACCTAAACCAAACGTTGTGCACTCAAATCTTTTGCTGTATTTAGTTTATTTTGGCATCCGGATATTGATTCTAGCATGAAATTGCTTGGGCACCTGTTAATTTTTAAGATTTTGACACATTCAGCTCAAATGTACACAATTGCTGATTATGGCTGTCAAATCTAAACCAAACGCTGTGCACTCAAATCTTTTGCTGTATTTAGTTTATTTTGGCATCCGGATGATGACTCTAGCATGAAATTGCTTGGGCACCTGTTAATTTTTAAGATTTTGACACATTCAGCTCAAATGTACAATCATGCGCTAAAAACGCATTTAAAGCAATAAAAAGGTGATTATGGCTGTCAAACCTAAACCAAACGTTGTGCACTCAAATCTTTTGCTGTATTTAGTTTATTTTGGCATCCGGATGATGATTCTAGCATGAAATTGCTTGGGCACCTGTTAATTTTTAAGATTTTGACACATTCAGCTCAAATGTACACAATTGCTGATTATGGCTGTCAAATCTAAACCAAACGTTGTGCACTCAAATCTTTTGCTGTATTTAGTTTATTTTGGCATCCGGATGATGATTCTAGCATGAAATTGCTTGGGCACCTGTTAATTTTTAAGATTTTGACACATTCAGCTCAAATGTACAATCATGCGCTAAAAACGCATTTAAAGCAATAAAAAGGTGATTATGGCTGTCAAACCTAAACCAAACGTTGTGCACTCAAATCTTTTGCTGTATTTAGTTTATTTTGGCATCCGGATGATGATTCTAGCATGAAATTGCTTGGGCACCTGTTAATTTTTAAGATTTTGACACATTCAGCTCAAATGTACACAATTGCTGATTATGGCTGTCAAATCTAAACCAAACGTTGTGCACTCAAATCTTTTGCTGTATTTAGTTTATTTTGGCATCCGGATGATGATTCTAGCATGAAATTGCTTGGGCACCTGTTAATTTTTAAGATTTTGACACATTCAGCTCAAATGTACAATCATGCGCTAAAAACGCATTTAAAGCAATAAAAAGGTGATTATGGCTGTCAAACCTAAACCAAACGTTGTGCACTCAAATCTTTTGCTGTATTTAGTTTATTTTGGCATCCGGATGATGATTCTAGCATGAAATTGCTTGGGCACCTGTTAATTTTTAAGATTTTGACACATTCAGCTCAAATGTACACAATTGCTGATTATGGCTGTCAAATCTAAACCAAACGTTGTGCACTCAAATCTTTTGCTGTATTTAGTTTATTTTGGCATCCGGATGATGATTCTAGCATGAAATTGCTTGGGCACCTGTTAATTTTTAAGATTTTGACACATTCAGCTCAAATGTACAATCATGCGCTAAAAACGCATTTAAAGCAATAAAAAGGTGATTATGGCTGTCAAACCTAAACCAAACGTTGTGCACTCAAATCTTTTGCTGTATTTAGTTTATTTTGGCATCCGGATATTGATTCTAGCATGAAATTGCTTGGGCACCTGTTAATTTTTAAGATTTTGACACATTCAGCTCAAATGTACACAATTGCTGATTATGGCTGTCAAATCTAAACCAAACGCTGTGCACTCAAATCTTTTGCTGTATTTAGTTTATTTTGGCATCCGGATGATGATTCTAGCATGAAATTGCTTGGGCACCTGTTAATTTTTAAGATTTTGACACATTCAGCTCAAATGTACAATCATGCGCTAAAAACGTATTTAAAGCAATAAAAAGGTGATTATGGCTGTCAAACCTAAACCAAACGTTGTGCACTCAAATCTTTTGCTGTATTTAGTTTATTTTGGCTTCCGGATGATGATTCTAGCATGAAATTGCTTGGGCACCTGTTAATTTTTAAGATTTTGACACATTCAGCTCAAATGTACAATCATGCGCTAAAAACGCATTTAAAGCAATAAAAAGGTGATTATGGCTGTCAAACCTAAACCAAACGTTGTGCACTCAAATCTTTTGCTGTATTTAGTTTATTTTGGCATCCGGATATTGATTCTAGCATGAAATTGCTTGGGCACCTGTTAATTTTTAAGATTTTGACACATTCAGCTCAAATGTACACAATTGCTGATTATGGCTGTCAAATCTAAACCAAACGCTGTGCACTCAAATCTTTTGCTGTATTTAGTTTATTTTGGCATCCGGATGATGATTCTAGCATGAAATTGCTTGGGCACCTGTTAATTTTTAAGATTTTGACACATTCAGCTCAAATGTACAATCATGCGCTAAAAACGCATTTAAAGCAATAAAAAGGTGATTATGGCTGTCAAACCTAAACCAAACGTTGTGCACTCAAATCTTTTGCTGTATTTAGTTTATTTTGGCTTCCGGATGATGATTCTAGCATGAAATTGCTTGGGCACCTGTTAATTTTTAAGATTTTGACACATTCAGCTCAAATGTACACAATTGCTGATTATGGCTGTCAAATCTAAACCAAACGCTGTGCACTCAAATCTTTTGCTGTATTTAGTTTATTTTGGCATCCGGATGATGATTCTAGCATGAAATTGCTTGGGCACCTGTTAATTTTTAAGATTTTGACACATTCAGCTCAAATGTACAATCATGCGCTAAAAACGCATTTAAAGCAATAAAAAGGTGATTATGGCTGTCAAACCTAAACCAAACGTTGTGCACTCAAATCTTTTGCTGTATTTAGTTTATTTTGGCATCCGGATGATGATTCTAGCATGAAATTGCTTGGGCACCTGTTAATTTTTAAGATTTTGACACATTCAGCTCAAATGTACACAATTGTTGATTATGGCTGTCAAATCTAAACCAAACGTTGTGCACTCAAATCTTTTGCTGTATTTAGTTTATTTTGGCATCCGGATGATGATTCTAGCATGAAATTGCTTGGGCACCTGTTAATTTTTAAGATTTTGACACATTCAGCTCAAATGTACACAATTGCTGATTATGGCTGTCAAATCTAAACCAAACGCTGTGCACTCAAATCTTTTGCTGTATTTAGTTTATTTTGGCATCCGGATGATGATTCTAGCATGAAATTGCTTGGGCACCTGTTAATTTTTAAGATTTTGACACATTCAGCTCAAATGTACAATCATGCGCTAAAAACGCATTTAAAGCAATAAAAAGGTGATTATGGCTGTCAAACCTAAACCAAACGTTGTGCACTCAAATCTTTTGCTGTATTTAGTTTATTTTGGCTTCCGGATGATGATTCTAGCATGAAATTGCTTGGGCACCTGTTAATTTTTAAGATTTTGACACATTCAGCTCAAATGTACACAATTGCTGATTATGGCTGTCAAATCTAAACCAAACGCTGTGCACTCAAATCTTTTGCTGTATTTAGTTTATTTTGGCATCCGGATGATGATTCTAGCATGAAATTGCTTGGGCACCTGTTAATTTTTAAGATTTTGACACATTCAGCTCAAATGTACAATCATGCGCTAAAAACGCATTTAAAGCAATAAAAAGGTGATTATGGCTGTCAAACCTAAACCAAACGTTGTGCACTCAAATCTTTTGCTGTATTTAGTTTATTTTGGCATCCGGATGATGATTCTAGCATGAAATTGCTTGGGCACCTGTTAATTTTTAAGATTTTGACACATTCAGCTCAAATGTACACAATTGCTGATTATGGCTGTCAAATCTAAACCAAACGTTGTGCACTCAAATCTTTTGCTGTATTTAGTTTATTTTGGCATCCGGATGATGATTCTAGCATGAAATTGCTTGGGCACCTGTTAATTTTTAAGATTTTGACACATTCAGCTCAAATGTACAATCATGCGCTAAAAACGCATTTAAAGCAATAAAAAGGTGATTATGGCTGTCAAACCTAAACCAAACGTTGTGCACTCAAATCTTTTGCTGTATTTAGTTTATTTTGGCATCCGGATGATGATTCTAGCATGAAATTGCTTGGGCACCTGTTAATTTTTAAGATTTTGACACATTCAGCTCAAATGTACACAATTGTTGATTATGGCTGTCAAATCTAAACCAAACGTTGTGCACTCAAATCTTTTGCTGTATTTAGTTTATTTTGGCATCCGGATGATGATTCTAGCATGAAATTGCTTGGGCACCTGTTAATTTTTAAGATTTTGACACATTCAGCTCAAATGTACAATCATGCGCTAAAAACGCATTTAAAGCAATAAAAAGGTGATTATGGCTGTCAAACCTAAACCAAACGTTGTGCACTCAAATCTTTTGCTGTATTTAGTTTATTTTGGCATCCGGATGATGATTCTAGCATGAAATTGCTTGGGCACCTGTTAATTTTTAAGATTTTGACACATTCAGCTCAAATGTACACAATTGCTGATTATGGCTGTCAAATCTAAACCAAACGTTGTGCACTCAAATCTTTTGCTGTATTTAGTTTATTTTGGCATCCGGATGATGATTCTAGCATGAAATTGCTTGGGCACCTGTTAATTTTTAAGATTTTGACACATTCAGCTCAAATGTACAATCATGCGCTAAAAACGCATTTAAAGCAATAAAAAGGTGATTATGGCTGTCAAACCTAAACCAAACGTTGTGCACTCAAATCTTTTGCTGTATTTAGTTTATTTTGGCATCCGGATGATGATTCTAGCATGAAATTGCTTGGGCACCTGTTAATTTTTAAGATTTTGACACATTCAGCTCAAATGTACACAATTGCTGATTATGGCTGTCAAATCTAAACCAAACGTTGTGCACTCAAATCTTTTGCTGTATTTAGTTTATTTTGGCATCCGGATGATGATTCTAGCATGAAATTGCTTGGGCACCTGTTAATTTTTAAGATTTTGACACATTCAGCTCAAATGTACAATCATGCGCTAAAAACGCATTTAAAGCAATAAAAAGGTGATTATGGCTGTCAAACCTAAACCAAACGTTGTGCACTCAAATCTTTTGCTGTATTTAGTTTATTTTGGCATCCGGATATTGATTCTAGCATGAAATTGCTTGGGCACCTGTTAATTTTTAAGATTTTGACACATTCAGCTCAAATGTACACAATTGCTGATTATGGCTGTCAAATCTAAACCAAACGCTGTGCACTCAAATCTTTTGCTGTATTTAGTTTATTTTGGCATCCGGATGATGATTCTAGCATGAAATTGCTTGGGCACCTGTTAATTTTTAAGATTTTGACACATTCAGCTCAAATGTACAATCATGCGCTAAAAACGCATTTAAAGCAATAAAAAGGTGATTATGGCTGTCAAACCTAAACCAAACGTTGTGCACTCAAATCTTTTGCTGTATTTAGTTTATTTTGGCATCCGGATGATGATTCTAGCATGAAATTGCTTGGGCACCTGTTAATTTTTAAGATTTTGACACATTCAGCTCAAATGTACACAATTGCTGATTATGGCTGTCAAATCTAAACCAAACGTTGTGCACTCAAATCTTTTGCTGTATTTAGTTTATTTTGGCATCCGGATGATGATTCTAGCATGAAATTGCTTGGGCACCTGTTAATTTTTAAGATTTTGACACATTCAGCTCAAATGTACAATCATGCGCTAAAAACGCATTTAAAGCAATAAAAAGGTGATTATGGCTGTCAAACCTAAACCAAACGTTGTGCACTCAAATCTTTTGCTGTATTTAGTTTATTTTGGCATCCGGATGATGATTCTAGCATGAAATTGCTTGGGCACCTGTTAATTTTTAAGATTTTGACACATTCAGCTCAAATGTACACAATTGCTGATTATGGCTGTCAAATCTAAACCAAACGTTGTGCACTCAAATCTTTTGCTGTATTTAGTTTATTTTGGCATCCGGATGATGATTCTAGCATGAAATTGCTTGGGCACCTGTTAATTTTTAAGATTTTGACACATTCAGCTCAAATGTACAATCATGCGCTAAAAACGCATTTAAAGCAATAAAAAGGTGATTATGGCTGTCAAACCTAAACCAAACGTTGTGCACTCAAATCTTTTGCTGTATTTAGTTTATTTTGGCATCCGGATGATGATTCTAGCATGAAATTGCTTGGGCACCTGTTAATTTTTAAGATTTTGACACATTCAGCTCAAATGTACACAATTGCTGATTATGGCTGTCAAATCTAAACCAAACGTTGTGCACTCAAATCTTTTGCTGTATTTAGTTTATTTTGGCATCCGGATGATGATTCTAGCATGAAATTGCTTGGGCACCTGTTAATTTTTAAGATTTTGACACATTCAGCTCAAATGTACAATCATGCGCTAAAAACGCATTTAAAGCAATAAAAAGGTGATTATGGCTGTCAAACCTAAACCAAACGTTGTGCACTCAAATCTTTTGCTGTATTTAGTTTATTTTGGCTTCCGGATGATGATTCTAGCATGAAATTGCTTGGGCACCTGTTAATTTTTAAGATTTTGACACATTCAGCTCAAATGTACAATCATGCGCTAAAAACGCATTTAAAGCAATAAAAAGGTGATTATGGCTGTCAAACCTAAACCAAACGTTGTGCACTCAAATCTTTTGCTGTATTTAGTTTATTTTGGCATCCGGATATTGATTCTAGCATGAAATTGCTTGGGCACCTGTTAATTTTTAAGATTTTGACACATTCAGCTCAAATGTACACAATTGCTGATTATGGCTGTCAAATCTAAACCAAACGCTGTGCACTCAAATCTTTTGCTGTATTTAGTTTATTTTGGCATCCGGATGATGATTCTAGCATGAAATTGCTTGGGCACCTGTTAATTTTTAAGATTTTGACACATTCAGCTCAAATGTACAATCATGCGCTAAAAACGTATTTAAAGCAATAAAAAGGTGATTATGGCTGTCAAACCTAAACCAAACGTTGTGCACTCAAATCTTTTGCTGTATTTAGTTTATTTTGGCTTCCGGATGATGATTCTAGCATGAAATTGCTTGGGCACCTGTTAATTTTTAAGATTTTGACACATTCAGCTCAAATGTACAATCATGCGCTAAAAACGCATTTAAAGCAATAAAAAGGTGATTATGGCTGTCAAACCTAAACCAAACGTTGTGCACTCAAATCTTTTGCTGTATTTAGTTTATTTTGGCATCCGGATATTGATTCTAGCATGAAATTGCTTGGGCACCTGTTAATTTTTAAGATTTTGACACATTCAGCTCAAATGTACACAATTGCTGATTATGGCTGTCAAATCTAAACCAAACGCTGTGCACTCAAATCTTTTGCTGTATTTAGTTTATTTTGGCATCCGGATGATGATTCTAGCATGAAATTGCTTGGGCACCTGTTAATTTTTAAGATTTTGACACATTCAGCTCAAATGTACAATCATGCGCTAAAAACGCATTTAAAGCAATAAAAAGGTGATTATGGCTGTCAAACCTAAACCAAACGTTGTGCACTCAAATCTTTTGCTGTATTTAGTTTATTTTGGCTTCCGGATGATGATTCTAGCATGAAATTGCTTGGGCACCTGTTAATTTTTAAGATTTTGACACATTCAGCTCAAATGTACACAATTGCTGATTATGGCTGTCAAATCTGAACCAAACGCTGTGCACTCAAATCTTTTGCTGTATTTAGTTTATTTTGGCATCCGGATGATGATTCTAGCATGAAATTGCTTGGGCACCTGTTAATTTTTAAGATTTTGACACATTCAGCTCAAATGTACAATCATGCGCTAAAAACGCATTTAAAGCAATAAAAAGGTGATTATGGCTGTCAAACCTAAACCAAACGTTGTGCACTCAAATCTTTTGCTGTATTTAGTTTATTTTGGCATCCGGATGATGATTCTAGCATGAAATTGCTTGGGCACCTGTTAATTTTTAAGATTTTGACACATTCAGCTCAAATGTACACAATTGTTGATTATGGCTGTCAAATCTAAACCAAACGTTGTGCACTCAAATCTTTTGCTGTATTTAGTTTATTTTGGCATCCGGATGATGATTCTAGCATGAAATTGCTTGGGCACCTGTTAATTTTTAAGATTTTGACACATTCAGCTCAAATGTACACAATTGCTGATTATGGCTGTCAAATCTAAACCAAACGCTGTGCACTCAAATCTTTTGCTGTATTTAGTTTATTTTGGCATCCGGATGATGATTCTAGCATGAAATTGCTTGGGCACCTGTTAATTTTTAAGATTTTGACACATTCAGCTCAAATGTACAATCATGCGCTAAAAACGCATTTAAAGCAATAAAAAGGTGATTATGGCTGTCAAACCTAAACCAAACGTTGTGCACTCAAATCTTTTGCTGTATTTAGTTTATTTTGGCTTCCGGATGATGATTCTAGCATGAAATTGCTTGGGCACCTGTTAATTTTTAAGATTTTGACACATTCAGCTCAAATGTACACAATTGCTGATTATGGCTGTCAAATCTAAACCAAACGCTGTGCACTCAAATCTTTTGCTGTATTTAGTTTATTTTGGCATCCGGATGATGATTCTAGCATGAAATTGCTTGGGCACCTGTTAATTTTTAAGATTTTGACACATTCAGCTCAAATGTACAATCATGCGCTAAAAACGCATTTAAAGCAATAAAAAGGTGATTATGGCTGTCAAACCTAAACCAAACGTTGTGCACTCAAATCTTTTGCTGTATTTAGTTTATTTTGGCATCCGGATGATGATTCTAGCATGAAATTGCTTGGGCACCTGTTAATTTTTAAGATTTTGACACATTCAGCTCAAATGTACACAATTGTTGATTATGGCTGTCAAATCTAAACCAAACGTTGTGCACTCAAATCTTTTGCTGTATTTAGTTTATTTTGGCATCCGGATGATGATTCTAGCATGAAATTGCTTGGGCACCTGTTAATTTTTAAGATTTTGACACATTCAGCTCAAATGTACAATCATGCGCTAAAAACGCATTTAAAGCAATAAAAAGGTGATTATGGCTGTCAAACCTAAACCAAACGTTGTGCACTCAAATCTTTTGCTGTATTTAGTTTATTTTGGCATCCGGATGATGATTCTAGCATGAAATTGCTTGGGCACCTGTTAATTTTTAAGATTTTGACACATTCAGCTCAAATGTACACAATTGCTGATTATGGCTGTCAAATCTAAACCAAACGTTGTGCACTCAAATCTTTTGCTGTATTTAGTTTATTTTGGCATCCGGATGATGATTCTAGCATGAAATTGCTTGGGCACCTGTTAATTTTTAAGATTTTGACACATTCAGCTCAAATGTACAATCATGCGCTAAAAACGCATTTAAAGCAATAAAAAGGTGATTATGGCTGTCAAACCTAAACCAAACGTTGTGCACTCAAATCTTTTGCTGTATTTAGTTTATTTTGGCATCCGGATGATGATTCTAGCATGAAATTGCTTGGGCACCTGTTAATTTTTAAGATTTTGACACATTCAGCTCAAATGTACACAATTGCTGATTATGGCTGTCAAATCTAAACCAAACGTTGTGCACTCAAATCTTTTGCTGTATTTAGTTTATTTTGGCATCCGGATGATGATTCTAGCATGAAATTGCTTGGGCACCTGTTAATTTTTAAGATTTTGACACATTCAGCTCAAATGTACAATCATGCGCTAAAAACGCATTTAAAGCAATAAAAAGGTGATTATGGCTGTCAAACCTAAACCAAACGTTGTGCACTCAAATCTTTTGCTGTATTTAGTTTATTTTGGCATCCGGATATTGATTCTAGCATGAAATTGCTTGGGCACCTGTTAATTTTTAAGATTTTGACACATTCAGCTCAAATGTACACAATTGCTGATTATGGCTGTCAAATCTAAACCAAACGCTGTGCACTCAAATCTTTTGCTGTATTTAGTTTATTTTGGCATCCGGATGATGATTCTAGCATGAAATGGCTTGGGCACCTGTTAATTTTTAAGATTTTGACACATTCAGCTCAAATGTACAATCATGCGCTAAAAACGCATTTAAAGCAATAAAAAGGTGATTATGGCTGTCAAACCTAAACCAAACGTTGTGCACTCAAATCTTTTGTTGTATTTAGTTTATTTTGGCATCCGGATGATGATTCTAGCATGAAATTGCTTGGGCACCTGTTAATTTTTAAGATTTTGACACATTCAGCTCAAATGTACACAATTGCTGATTATGGCTGTCAAATCTAAACCAAACGTTGTGCACTCAAATCTTTTGCTGTATTTAGTTTATTTTGGCATCCGGATGATGATTCTAGCATGAAATTGCTTGGGCACCTGTTAATTTTTAAGATTTTGACACATTCAGCTCAAATGTACAATCATGCGCTAAAAACGCATTTAAAGCAATAAAAAGGTGATTATGGCTGTCAAACCTAAACCAAACGTTGTGCACTCAAATCTTTTGCTGTATTTAGTTTATTTTGGCATCCGGATGATGATTCTAGCATGAAATTGCTTGGGCACCTGTTAATTTTTAAGATTTTGACACATTCAGCTCAAATGTACACAATTGCTGATTATGGCTGTCAAATCTAAACCAAACGTTGTGCACTCAAATCTTTTGCTGTATTTAGTTTATTTTGGCATCCGGATGATGATTCTAGCATGAAATTGCTTGGGCACCTGTTAATTTTTAAGATTTTGACACATTCAGCTCAAATGTACAATCATGCGCTAAAAACGCATTTAAAGCAATAAAAAGGTGATTATGGCTGTCAAACCTAAACCAAACGTTGTGCACTCAAATCTTTTGCTGTATTTAGTTTATTTTGGCATCCGGATATTGATTCTAGCATGAAATTGCTTGGGCACCTGTTAATTTTTAAGATTTTGACACATTCAGCTCAAATGTACACAATTGCTGATTATGGCTGTCAAATCTAAACCAAACGCTGTGCACTCAAATCTTTTGCTGTATTTAGTTTATTTTGGCATCCGGATGATGATTCTAGCATGAAATTGCTTGGGCACCTGTTAATTTTTAAGATTTTGACACATTCAGCTCAAATGTACAATCATGCGCTAAAAACGCATTTAAAGCAATAAAAAGGTGATTATGGCTGTCAAACCTAAACCAAACGTTGTGCACTCAAATCTTTTGCTGTATTTAGTTTATTTTGGCATCCGGATGATGATTCTAGCATGAAATTGCTTGGGCACCTGTTAATTTTTAAGATTTTGACACATTCAGCTCAAATGTACACAATTGCTGATTATGGCTGTCAAATCTAAACCAAACGTTGTGCACTCAAATCTTTTGCTGTATTTAGTTTATTTTGGCATCCGGATGATGATTCTATCATGAAATTGCTTGGGCACCTGTTAATTTTTAAGATTTTGACACATTCAGCTCAAATGTACAATCATGCGCTAAAAACGCATTTAAAGCAATAAAAAGGTGATTATGGCTGTCAAACCTAAACCAAACGTTGTGCACTCAAATCTTTTGCTGTATTTAGTTTAATTTGGCATCCGGATGATGATTCTAGCATGAAATTGCTTGGGCACCTGTTAATTTTTAAGATTTTGACACATTCAGCTCAAATGTACACAATTGCTGATTATGGCTGTCAAATCTAAACCAAACGTTGTGCACTCAAATCTTTTGCTGTATTTAGTTTATTTTGGCATCCGGATGATGATTCTAGCATGAAATTGCTTGGGCACCTGTTAATTTTTAAGATTTTGACACATTCAGCTCAAATGTACAATCATGCGCTAAAAACGCCTTTAAAGCAATAAAAAGGTGATTATGGCTGTCAAACCTAAACCAAACGTTGTGCACTCAAATCTTTTGCTGTATTTAGTTTATTTTGGCATCCGGATGATGATTCTAGCATGAAATTGCTTGGGCACCTGTTAATTTTTAAGATTTTGACACATTCAGCTCAAATGTACACAATTGCTGATTATGGCTGTCAAATCTAAACCAAACGTTGTGCACTCAAATCTTTTGCTGTATTTAGTTTATTTTGGCATCCGGATGATGATTCTAGCATGAAATTGCTTGGGCACCTGTTAATTTTTAAGATTTTGACACATTCAGCTCAAATGTACAATCATGCGCTAAAAACGCATTTAAAGCAATAAAAAGGTGATTATGGCTGTCAAACCTAAACCAAACGTTGTGCACTCAAATCTTTTGCTGTATTTAGTTTATTTTGGCTTCCGGATGATGATTCTAGCATGAAATTGCTTGGGCACCTGTTAATTTTTAAGATTTTGACACATTCAGCTCAAATGTACAATCATGCGCTAAAAACGCATTTAAAGCAATAAAAAGGTGATTATGGCTGTCAAACCTAAACCAAACGTTGTGCACTCAAATCTTTTGCTGTATTTAGTTTATTTTGGCATCCGGATGATGATTCTAGCATGAAATTGCTTGGGCACCTGTTAATTTTTAAGATTTTGACACATTCAGCTCAAATGTACACAATTGCTGATTATGGCTGTCAAATCTAAACCAAACGTTGTGCACTCAAATCTTTTGCTGTATTTAGTTTATTTTGGCATCCGGATGATGATTCTAGCATGAAATTGCTTGGGCACCTGTTAATTTTTAAGATTTTGACACATTCAGCTCAAATGTACAATCATGCGCTAAAAACGCATTTAAAGCAATAAAAAGGTGATTATGGCTGTCAAACCTAAACCAAACGTTGTGCACTCAAATCTTTTGCTGTATTTAGTTTATTTTGGCATCCGGATGATGATTCTAGCATGAAATTGCTTGGGCACCTGTTAATTTTTAAGATTTTGACACATTCAGCTCAAATGTACACAATTGCTGATTATGGCTGTCAAATCTAAACCAAACGTTGTGCACTCAAATCTTTTGCTGTATTTAGTTTATTTTGGCATCCGGATGATGATTCTAGCATGAAATTGCTTGGGCACCTGTTAATTTTTAAGATTTTGACACATTCAGCTCAAATGTACAATCATGCGCTAAAAACGCATTTAAAGCAATAAAAAGGTGATTATGGCTGTCAAACCTAAACCAAACGTTGTGCACTCAAATCTTTTGCTGTATTTAGTTTATTTTGGCATCCGGATATTGATTCTAGCATGAAATTGCTTGGGCACCTGTTAATTTTTAAGATTTTGACACATTCAGCTCAAATGTACACAATTGCTGATTATGGCTGTCAAATCTAAACCAAACGCTGTGCACTCAAATCTTTTGCTGTATTTAGTTTATTTTGGCATCCGGATGATGATTCTAGCATGAAATTGCTTGGGCACCTGTTAATTTTTAAGATTTTGACACATTCAGCTCAAATGTACAATCATGCGCTAAAAACGCATTTAAAGCAATAAAAAGGTGATTATGGCTGTCAAACCTAAACCAAACGTTGTGCACTCAAATCTTTTGCTGTATTTAGTTTATTTTGGCTTCCGGATGATGATTCTAGCATGAAATTGCTTGGGCACCTGTTAATTTTTAAGATTTTGACACATTCAGCTCAAATGTACACAATTGCTGATTATGGCTGTCAAATCTAAACCAAACGCTGTGCACTCAAGTCTTTTGCTGTATTTAGTTTATTTTGGCATCCGGATGATGATTCTAGCATGAAATTGCTTGGGCACCTGTTAATTTTTAAGATTTTGACACATTCAGCTCAAATGTACAATCATGCGCTAAAAACGCATTTAAAGCAATAAAAAGGTGATTATGGCTGTCAAACCTAAACCAAACGTTGTGCACTCAAATCTTTTGCTGTATTTAGTTTATTTTGGCATCCGGATGATGATTCTAGCATGAAATTGCTTGGGCACCTGTTAATTTTTAAGATTTTGACACATTCAGCTCAAATGTACACAATTGTTGATTATGGCTGTCAAATCTAAACCAAACGTTGTGCACTCAAATCTTTTGCTGTATTTAGTTTATTTTGGCATCCGGATGATGATTCTAGCATGAAATTGCTTGGGCACCTGTTAATTTTTAAGATTTTGACACATTCAGCTCAAATGTACACAATTGCTGATTATGGCTGTCAAATCTAAACCAAACGCTGTGCACTCAAATCTTTTGCTGTATTTAGTTTATTTTGGCATCCGGATGATGATTCTAGCATGAAATTGCTTGGGCACCTGTTAATTTTTAAGATTTTGACACATTCAGCTCAAATGTACAATCATGCGCTAAAAACGCATTTAAAGCAATAAAAAGGTGATTATGGCTGTCAAACCTAAACCAAACGTTGTGCACTCAAATCTTTTGCTGTATTTAGTTTATTTTGGCTTCCGGATGATGATTCTAGCATGAAATTGCTTGGGCACCTGTTAATTTTTAAGATTTTGACACATTCAGCTCAAATGTACACAATTGCTGATTATGGCTGTCAAATCTAAACCAAACGCTGTGCACTCAAATCTTTTGCTGTATTTAGTTTATTTTGGCATCCGGATGATGATTCTAGCATGAAATTGCTTGGGCACCTGTTAATTTTTAAGATTTTGACACATTCAGCTCAAATGTACAATCATGCGCTAAAAACGCATTTAAAGCAATAAAAAGGTGATTATGGCTGTCAAACCTAAACCAAACGTTGTGCACTCAAATCTTTTGCTGTATTTAGTTTATTTTGGCATCCGGATGATGATTCTAGCATGAAATTGCTTGGGCACCTGTTAATTTTTAAGATTTTGACACATTCAGCTCAAATGTACACAATTGTTGATTATGGCTGTCAAATCTAAACCAAACGTTGTGCACTCAAATCTTTTGCTGTATTTAGTTTATTTTGGCATCCGGATGATGATTCTAGCATGAAATTGCTTGGGCACCTGTTAATTTTTAAGATTTTGACACATTCAGCTCAAATGTACAATCATGCGCTAAAAACGCATTTAAAGCAATAAAAAGGTGATTATGGCTGTCAAACCTAAACCAAACGTTGTGCACTCAAATCTTTTGCTGTATTTAGTTTATTTTGGCATCCGGATGATGATTCTAGCATGAAATTGCTTGGGCACCTGTTAATTTTTAAGATTTTGACACATTCAGCTCAAATGTACACAATTGCTGATTATGGCTGTCAAATCTAAACCAAACGTTGTGCACTCAAATCTTTTGCTGTATTTAGTTTATTTTGGCATCCGGATGATGATTCTAGCATGAAATTGCTTGGGCACCTGTTAATTTTTAAGATTTTGACACATTCAGCTCAAATGTACAATCATGCGCTAAAAACGCATTTAAAGCAATAAAAAGGTGATTATGGCTGTCAAACCTAAACCAAACGTTGTGCACTCAAATCTTTTGCTGTATTTAGTTTATTTTGGCATCCGGATGATGATTCTAGCATGAAATTGCTTGGGCACCTGTTAATTTTTAAGATTTTGACACATTCAGCTCAAATGTACACAATTGCTGATTATGGCTGTCAAATCTAAACCAAACGCTGTGCACTCAAATCTTTTGCTGTATTTAGTTTATTTTGGCATCCGGATGATGATTCTAGCATGAAATTGCTTGGGCACCTGTTAATTTTTAAGATTTTGACACATTCAGCTCAAATGTACAATCATGCGCTAAAAACGCATTTAAAGCAATAAAAAGGTGATTATGGCTGTCAAATCTAAACCAAACGCTGTGCACTCAAATCTTTTGCTGTATTTAGTTTATTTTGGCATCCGGATGATGATTCTAGCATGAAATTGCTTGGGCACCTGTTAATTTTTAAGATTTTGACACATTCAGCTCAAATGTACAATCATGCGCTAAAAACGCATTTAAAGCAATAAAAAGGTGATTATGGCTGTCAAACCTAAACCAAACGTTGTGCACTCAAATCTTTTGCTGTATTTAGTTTATTTTGGCTTCCGGATGATGATTCTAGCATGAAATTGCTTGGGCACCTGTTAATTTTTAAGATTTTGACACATTCAGCTCAAATGTACACAATTGCTGATTATGGCTGTCAAATCTAAACCAAACGCTGTGCACTCAAATCTTTTGCTGTATTTAGTTTATTTTGGCATCCGGATGATGATTCTAGCATGAAATTGCTTGGGCACCTGTTAATTTTTAAGATTTTGACACATTCAGCTCAAATGTACAATCATGCGCTAAAAACGCATTTAAAGCAATAAAAAGGTGATTATGGCTGTCAAACCTAAACCAAACGTTGTGCACTCAAATCTTTTGCTGTATTTAGTTTATTTTGGCATCCGGATGATGATTCTAGCATGAAATTGCTTGGGCACCTGTTAATTTTTAAGATTTTGACACATTCAGCTCAAATGTACACAATTGTTGATTATGGCTGTCAAATCTAAACCAAACGTTGTGCACTCAAATCTTTTGCTGTATTTAGTTTATTTTGGCATCCGGATGATGATTCTAGCATGAAATTGCTTGGGCACCTGTTAATTTTTAAGATTTTGACACATTCAGCTCAAATGTACACAATTGCTGATTATGGCTGTCAAATCTAAACCAAACGCTGTGCACTCAAATCTTTTGCTGTATTTAGTTTATTTTGGCATCCGGATGATGATTCTAGCATGAAATTGCTTGGGCACCTGTTAATTTTTAAGATTTTGACACATTCAGCTCAAATGTACAATCATGCGCTAAAAACGCATTTAAAGCAATAAAAAGGTGATTATGGCTGTCAAACCTAAACCAAACGTTGTGCACTCAAATCTTTTGCTGTATTTAGTTTATTTTGGCTTCCGGATGATGATTCTAGCATGAAATTGCTTGGGCACCTGTTAATTTTTAAGATTTTGACACATTCAGCTCAAATGTACACAATTGCTGATTATGGCTGTCAAATCTAAACCAAACGCTGTGCACTCAAATCTTTTGCTGTATTTAGTTTATTTTGGCATCCGGATGATGATTCTAGCATGAAATTGCTTGGGCACCTGTTAATTTTTAAGATTTTGACACATTCAGCTCAAATGTACAATCATGCGCTAAAAACGCATTTAAAGCAATAAAAAGGTGATTATGGCTGTCAAACCTAAACCAAACGTTGTGCACTCAAATCTTTTGCTGTATTTAGTTTATTTTGGCATCCGGATGATGATTCTAGCATGAAATTGCTTGGGCACCTGTTAATTTTTAAGATTTTGACACATTCAGCTCAAATGTACACAATTGTTGATTATGGCTGTCAAATCTAAACCAAACGTTGTGCACTCAAATCTTTTGCTGTATTTAGTTTATTTTGGCATCCGGATGATGATTCTAGCATGAAATTGCTTGGGCACCTGTTAATTTTTAAGATTTTGACACATTCAGCTCAAATGTACAATCATGCGCTAAAAACGCATTTAAAGCAATAAAAAGGTGATTATGGCTGTCAAACCTAAACCAAACGTTGTGCACTCAAATCTTTTGCTGTATTTAGTTTATTTTGGCATCCGGATGATGATTCTAGCATGAAATTGCTTGGGCACCTGTTAATTTTTAAGATTTTGACACATTCAGCTCAAATGTACACAATTGCTGATTATGGCTGTCAAATCTAAACCAAACGTTGTGCACTCAAATCTTTTGCTGTATTTAGTTTATTTTGGCATCCGGATGATGATTCTAGCATGAAATTGCTTGGGCACCTGTTAATTTTTAAGATTTTGACACATTCAGCTCAAATGTACAATCATGCGCTAAAAACGCATTTAAAGCAATAAAAAGGTGATTATGGCTGTCAAACCTAAACCAAACGTTGTGCACTCAAATCTTTTGCTGTATTTAGTTTATTTTGGCATCCGGATGATGATTCTAGCATGAAATTGCTTGGGCACCTGTTAATTTTTAAGATTTTGACACATTCAGCTCAAATGTACACAATTGCTGATTATGGCTGTCAAATCTAAACCAAACGTTGTGCACTCAAATCTTTTGCTGTATTTAGTTTATTTTGGCATCCGGATGATGATTCTAGCATGAAATTGCTTGGGCACCTGTTAATTTTTAAGATTTTGACACATTCAGCTCAAATGTACAATCATGCGCTAAAAACGCATTTAAAGCAATAAAAAGGTGATTATGGCTGTCAAACCTAAACCAAACGTTGTGCACTCAAATCTTTTGCTGTATTTAGTTTATTTTGGCATCCGGATATTGATTCTAGCATGAAATTGCTTGGGCACCTGTTAATTTTTAAGATTTTGACACATTCAGCTCAAATGTACACAATTGCTGATTATGGCTGTCAAATCTAAACCAAACGCTGTGCACTCAAATCTTTTGCTGTATTTAGTTTATTTTGGCATCCGGATGATGATTCTAGCATGAAATTGCTTGGGCACCTGTTAATTTTTAAGATTTTGACACATTCAGCTCAAATGTACAATCATGCGCTAAAAACGCATTTAAAGCAATAAAAAGGTGATTATGGCTGTCAAACCTAAACCAAACGTTGTGCACTCAAATCTTTTGCTGTATTTAGTTTATTTTGGCATCCGGATGATGATTCTAGCATGAAATTGCTTGGGCACCTGTTAATTTTTAAGATTTTGACACATTCAGCTCAAATGTACACAATTGCTGATTATGGCTGTCAAATCTAAACCAAACGTTGTGCACTCAAATCTTTTGCTGTATTTAGTTTATTTTGGCATCCGGATGATGATTCTATCATGAAATTGCTTGGGCACCTGTTAATTTTTAAGATTTTGACACATTCAGCTCAAATGTACAATCATGCGCTAAAAACGCATTTAAAGCAATAAAAAGGTGATTATGGCTGTCAAACCTAAACCAAACGTTGTGCACTCAAATCTTTTGCTGTATTTAGTTTAATTTGGCATCCGGATGATGATTCTAGCATGAAATTGCTTGGGCACCTGTTAATTTTTAAGATTTTGACACATTCAGCTCAAATGTACAATCATGCGCTAAAAACGCCTTTAAAGCAATAAAAAGGTGATTATGGCTGTCAAACCTAAACCAAACGTTGTGCACTCAAATCTTTTGCTGTATTTAGTTTATTTTGGCATCCGGATGATGATTCTAGCATGAAATTGCTTGGGCACCTGTTAATTTTTAAGATTTTGACACATTCAGCTCAAATGTACACAATTGCTGATTATGGCTGTCAAATCTAAACCAAACGTTGTGCACTCAAATCTTTTGCTGTATTTAGTTTATTTTGGCATCCGGATGATGATTCTAGCATGAAATTGCTTGGGCACCTGTTAATTTTTAAGATTTTGACACATTCAGCTCAAATGTACAATCATGCGCTAAAAACGCATTTAAAGCAATAAAAAGGTGATTATGGCTGTCAAACCTAAACCAAACGTTGTGCACTCAAATCTTTTGCTGTATTTAGTTTATTTTGGCATCCGGATATTGATTCTAGCATGAAATTGCTTGGGCACCTGTTAATTTTTAAGATTTTGACACATTCAGCTCAAATGTACACAATTGCTGATTATGGCTGTCAAATCTAAACCAAACGCTGTGCACTCAAATCTTTTGCTGTATTTAGTTTATTTTGGCATCCGGATGATGATTCTAGCATGAAATTGCTTGGGCACCTGTTAATTTTTAAGATTTTGACACATTCAGCTCAAATGTACACAATTGCTGATTATGGCTGTCAAATCTAAACCAAACGTTGTGCACTCAAATCTTTTGCTGTATTTAGTTTATTTTGGCATCCGGATGATGATTCTAGCATGAAATTGCTTGGGCACCTGTTAATTTTTAAGATTTTGACACATTCAGCTCAAATGTACACAATTGCTGATTATGGCTGTCAAATCTAAACCAAACGTTGTGCACTCAAATCTTTTGCTGTATTTAGTTTATTTTGGCATCCGGATGATGATTCTAGCATGAAATTGCTTGGGCACCTGTTAATTTTTAAGATTTTGACACATTCAGCTCAAATGTACAATCATGCGCTAAAAACGCATTTAAAGCAATAAAAAGGTGATTATGGCTGTCAAACCTAAACCAAACGTTGTGCACTCAAATCTTTTGCTGTATTTAGTTTATTTTGGCATCCGGATATTGATTCTAGCATGAAATTGCTTGGGCACCTGTTAATTTTTAAGATTTTGACACATTCAGCTCAAATGTACACAATTGCTGATTATGGCTGTCAAATCTAAACCAAACGCTGTGCACTCAAATCTTTTGCTGTATTTAGTTTATTTTGGCATCCGGATGATGATTCTAGCATGAAATTGCTTGGGCACCTGTTAATTTTTAAGATTTTGACACATTCAGCTCAAATGTACAATCATGCGCTAAAAACGCATTTAAAGCAATAAAAAGGTGATTATGGCTGTCAAACCTAAACCAAACGTTGTGCACTCAAATCTTTTGCTGTATTTAGTTTATTTTGGCATCCGGATGATGATTCTAGCATGAAATTGCTTGGGCACCTGTTAATTTTTAAGATTTTGACACATTCAGCTCAAATGTACACAATTGCTGATTATGGCTGTCAAATCTAAACCAAACGTTGTGCACTCAAATCTTTTGCTGTATTTAGTTTATTTTGGCATCCGGATGATGATTCTAGCATGAAATTGCTTGGGCACCTGTTAATTTTTAAGATTTTGACACATTCAGCTCAAATGTACACAATTGCTGATTATGGCTGTCAAATCTAAACCAAACGCTGTGCACTCAAATCTTTTGCTGTATTTAGTTTATTTTGGCATCCGGATGATGATTCTAGCATGAAATTGCTTGGGCACCTGTTAATTTTTAAGATTTTGACACATTCAGCTCAAATGTACACAATTGCTGATTATGGCTGTCAAATCTAAACCAAACGTTGTGCACTCAAATCTTTTGCTGTATTTAGTTTATTTTGGCATCCGGATGATGATTCTAGCATGAAATTGCTTGGGCACCTGTTAATTTTTAAGATTTTGACACATTCAGCTCAAATGTACAATCATGCGCTAAAAACGCATTTAAAGCAATAAAAAGGTGATTATGGCTGTCAAACCTAAACCAAACGTTGTGCACTCAAATCTTTTGCTGTATTTAGTTTATTTTGGCATCCGGATGATGATTCTAGCATGAAATTGCTTGGGCACCTGTTAATTTTTAAGATTTTGACACATTCAGCTCAAATGTACACAATTGCTGATTATGGCTGTCAAATCTAAACCAAACGTTGTGCACTCAAATCTTTTGCTGTATTTAGTTTATTTTGGCATCCGGATGATGATTCTAGCATGAAATTGCTTGGGCACCTGTTAATTTTTAAGATTTTGACACATTCAGCTCAAATGTACAATCATGCGCTAAAAACGCATTTAAAGCAATAAAAAGGTGATTATGGCTGTCAAACCTAAACCAAACGTTGTGCACTCAAATCTTTTGCTGTATTTAGTTTATTTTGGCATCCGGATATTGATTCTAGCATGAAATTGCTTGGGCACCTGTTAATTTTTAAGATTTTGACACATTCAGCTCAAATGTACACAATTGCTGATTATGGCTGTCAAATCTAAACCAAACGCTGTGCACTCAAATCTTTTGCTGTATTTAGTTTATTTTGGCATCCGGATGATGATTCTAGCATGAAATTGCTTGGGCACCTGTTAATTTTTAAGATTTTGACACATTCAGCTCAAATGTACAATCATGCGCTAAAAACGCATTTAAAGCAATAAAAAGGTGATTATGGCTGTCAAACCTAAACCAAACGTTGTGCACTCAAATCTTTTGCTGTATTTAGTTTATTTTGGCATCCGGATGATGATTCTAGCATGAAATTGCTTGGGCACCTGTTAATTTTTAAGATTTTGACACATTCAGCTCAAATGTACACAATTGCTGATTATGGCTGTCAAATCTAAACCAAACGTTGTGCACTCAAATCTTTTGCTGTATTTAGTTTATTTTGGCATCCGGATGATGATTCTAGCATGAAATTGCTTGGGCACCTGTTAATTTTTAAGATTTTGACACATTCAGCTCAAATGTACACAATTGCTGATTATGGCTGTCAAATCTAAACCAAACGCTGTGCACTCAAATCTTTTGCTGTATTTAGTTTATTTTGGCATCCGGATGATGATTCTAGCATGAAATTGCTTGGGCACCTGTTAATTTTTAAGATTTTGACACATTCAGCTCAAATGTACACAATTGCTGATTATGGCTGTCAAATCTAAACCAAACGTTGTGCACTCAAATCTTTTGCTGTATTTAGTTTATTTTGGCATCCGGATGATGATTCTAGCATGAAATTGCTTGGGCACCTGTTAATTTTTAAGATTTTGACACATTCAGCTCAAATGTACAATCATGCGCTAAAAACGCATTTAAAGCAATAAAAAGGTGATTATGGCTGTCAAACCTAAACCAAACGTTGTGCACTCAAATCTTTTGCTGTATTTAGTTTATTTTGGCATCCGGATGATGATTCTAGCATGAAATTGCTTGGGCACCTGTTAATTTTTAAGATTTTGACACATTCAGCTCAAATGTACACAATTGCTGATTATGGCTGTCAAATCTAAACCAAACGTTGTGCACTCAAATCTTTTGCTGTATTTAGTTTATTTTGGCATCCGGATGATGATTCTAGCATGAAATTGCTTGGGCACCTGTTAATTTTTAAGATTTTGACACATTCAGCTCAAATGTACAATCATGCGCTAAAAACGCATTTAAAGCAATAAAAAGGTGATTATGGCTGTCAAACCTAAACCAAACGTTGTGCACTCAAATCTTTTGCTGTATTTAGTTTATTTTGGCATCCGGATATTGATTCTAGCATGAAATTGCTTGGGCACCTGTTAATTTTTAAGATTTTGACACATTCAGCTCAAATGTACACAATTGCTGATTATGGCTGTCAAATCTAAACCAAACGCTGTGCACTCAAATCTTTTGCTGTATTTAGTTTATTTTGGCATCCGGATGATGATTCTAGCATGAAATTGCTTGGGCACCTGTTAATTTTTAAGATTTTGACACATTCAGCTCAAATGTACAATCATGCGCTAAAAACGCATTTAAAGCAATAAAAAGGTGATTATGGCTGTCAAACCTAAACCAAACGTTGTGCACTCAAATCTTTTGCTGTATTTAGTTTATTTTGGCATCCGGATGATGATTCTAGCATGAAATTGCTTGGGCACCTGTTAATTTTTAAGATTTTGACACATTCAGCTCAAATGTACACAATTGCTGATTATGGCTGTCAAATCTAAACCAAACGTTGTGCACTCAAATCTTTTGCTGTATTTAGTTTATTTTGGCATCCGGATGATGATTCTATCATGAAATTGCTTGGGCACCTGTTAATTTTTAAGATTTTGACACATTCAGCTCAAATGTACAATCATGCGCTAAAAACGCATTTAAAGCAATAAAAAGGTGATTATGGCTGTCAAACCTAAACCAAACGTTGTGCACTCAAATCTTTTGCTGTATTTAGTTTAATTTGGCATCCGGATGATGATTCTAGCATGAAATTGCTTGGGCACCTGTTAATTTTTAAGATTTTGACACATTCAGCTCAAATGTACAATCATGCGCTAAAAACGCCTTTAAAGCAATAAAAAGGTGATTATGGCTGTCAAACCTAAACCAAACGTTGTGCACTCAAATCTTTTGCTGTATTTAGTTTATTTTGGCATCCGGATGATGATTCTAGCATGAAATTGCTTGGGCACCTGTTAATTTTTAAGATTTTGACACATTCAGCTCAAATGTACACAATTGCTGATTATGGCTGTCAAATCTAAACCAAACGTTGTGCACTCAAATCTTTTGCTGTATTTAGTTTATTTTGGCATCCGGATGATGATTCTAGCATGAAATTGCTTGGGCACCTGTTAATTTTTAAGATTTTGACACATTCAGCTCAAATGTACAATCATGCGCTAAAAACGCATTTAAAGCAATAAAAAGGTGATTATGGCTGTCAAACCTAAACCAAACGTTGTGCACTCAAATCTTTTGCTGTATTTAGTTTATTTTGGCATCCGGATATTGATTCTAGCATGAAATTGCTTGGGCACCTGTTAATTTTTAAGATTTTGACACATTCAGCTCAAATGTACACAATTGCTGATTATGGCTGTCAAATCTAAACCAAACGCTGTGCACTCAAATCTTTTGCTGTATTTAGTTTATTTTGGCATCCGGATGATGATTCTAGCATGAAATTGCTTGGGCACCTGTTAATTTTTAAGATTTTGACACATTCAGCTCAAATGTACAATCATGCGCTAAAAACGCATTTAAAGCAATAAAAAGGTGATTATGGCTGTCAAACCTAAACCAAACGTTGTGCACTCAAATCTTTTGCTGTATTTAGTTTATTTTGGCATCCGGATGATGATTCTAGCATGAAATTGCTTGGGCACCTGTTAATTTTTAAGATTTTGACACATTCAGCTCAAATGTACACAATTGCTGATTATGGCTGTCAAATCTAAACCAAACGTTGTGCACTCAAATCTTTTGCTGTATTTAGTTTATTTTGGCATCCGGATGATGATTCTAGCATGAAATTGCTTGGGCACCTGTTAATTTTTAAGATTTTGACACATTCAGCTCAAATGTACACAATTGCTGATTATGGCTGTCAAATCTAAACCAAACGTTGTGCACTCAAATCTTTTGCTGTATTTAGTTTATTTTGGCATCCGGATGATGATTCTAGCATGAAATTGCTTGGGCACCTGTTAATTTTTAAGATTTTGACACATTCAGCTCAAATGTACAATCATGCGCTAAAAACGCATTTAAAGCAATAAAAAGGTGATTATGGCTGTCAAACCTAAACCAAACGTTGTGCACTCAAATCTTTTGCTGTATTTAGTTTATTTTGGCATCCGGATATTGATTCTAGCATGAAATTGCTTGGGCACCTGTTAATTTTTAAGATTTTGACACATTCAGCTCAAATGTACACAATTGCTGATTATGGCTGTCAAATCTAAACCAAACGCTGTGCACTCAAATCTTTTGCTGTATTTAGTTTATTTTGGCATCCGGATGATGATTCTAGCATGAAATTGCTTGAGCACCTGTTAATTTTTAAGATTTTGACACATTCAGCTCAAATGTACAATCATGCGCTAAAAACGCATTTAAAGCAATAAAAAGGTGATTATGGCTGTCAAACCTAAACCAAACGTTGTGCACTCAAATCTTTTGCTGTATTTAGTTTATTTTGGCATCCGGATGATGATTCTAGCATGAAATTGCTTGGGCACCTGTTAATTTTTAAGATTTTGACACATTCAGCTCAAATGTACACAATTGCTGATTATGGCTGTCAAATCTAAACCAAACGTTGTGCACTCAAATCTTTTGCTGTATTTAGTTTATTTTGGCATCCGGATGATGATTCTAGCATGAAATTGCTTGGGCACCTGTTAATTTTTAAGATTTTGACACATTCAGCTCAAATGTACACAATTGCTGATTATGGCTGTCAAATCTAAACCAAACGTTGTGCACTCAAATCTTTTGCTGTATTTAGTTTATTTTGGCATCCGGATGATGATTCTAGCATGAAATTGCTTGGGCACCTGTTAATTTTTAAGATTTTGACACATTCAGCTCAAATGTACAATCATGCGCTAAAAACGCATTTAAAGCAATAAAAAGGTGATTATGGCTGTCAAACCTAAACCAAACGTTGTGCACTCAAATCTTTTGCTGTATTTAGTTTATTTTGGCATCCGGATATTGATTCTAGCATGAAATTGCTTGGGCACCTGTTAATTTTTAAGATTTTGACACATTCAGCTCAAATGTACACAATTGCTGATTATGGCTGTCAAATCTAAACCAAACGCTGTGCACTCAAATCTTTTGCTGTATTTAGTTTATTTTGGCATCCGGATGATGATTCTAGCATGAAATTGCTTGGGCACCTGTTAATTTTTAAGATTTTGACACATTCAGCTCAAATGTACAATCATGCGCTAAAAACGCATTTAAAGCAATAAAAAGGTGATTATGGCTGTCAAACCTAAACCAAACGTTGTGCACTCAAATCTTTTGCTGTATTTAGTTTATTTTGGCATCCGGATATTGATTCTAGCATGAAATTGCTTGGGCACCTGTTAATTTTTAAGATTTTGACACATTCAGCTCAAATGTACACAATTGCTGATTATGGCTGTCAAATCTAAACCAAACGCTGTGCACTCAAATCTTTTGCTGTATTTAGTTTATTTTGGCATCCGGATGATGATTCTAGCATGAAATTGCTTGGGCACCTGTTAATTTTTAAGATTTTGACACATTCAGCTCAAATGTACAATCATGCGCTAAAAACGCATTTAAAGCAATAAAAAGGTGATTATGGCTGTCAAACCTAAACCAAACGTTGTGCACTCAAATCTTTTGCTGTATTTAGTTTATTTTGGCATCCGGATGATGATTCTAGCATGAAATTGCTTGGGCACCTGTTAATTTTTAAGATTTTGACACATTCAGCTCAAATGTACAATCATGCGCTAAAAACGCATTTAAAGCAATAAAAAGGTGATTATGGCTGTCAAACCTAAACCAAACGTTGTGCACTCAAATCTTTTGCTGTATTTAGTTTATTTTGGCATCCGGATGATGATTCTAGCATGAAATTGCTTGGGCACCTGTTAATTTTTAAGATTTTGACACATTCAGCTCAAATGTACACAATTGCTGATTATGGCTGTCAAATCTAAACCAAACGTTGTGCACTCAAATCTTTTGCTGTATTTAGTTTATTTTGGCATCCGGATGATGATTCTAGCATGAAATTGCTTGGGCACCTGTTAATTTTTAAGATTTTGACACATTCAGCTCAAATGTACAATCATGCGCTAAAAACGCATTTAAAGCAATAAAAAGGTGATTATGGCTGTCAAACCTAAACCAAACGTTGTGCACTCAAATCTTTTGCTGTATTTAGTTTATTTTGGCATCCGGATGATGATTCTAGCATGAAATTGCTTGGGCACCTGTTAATTTTTAAGATTTTGACACATTCAGCTCAAATGTACACAATTGCTGATTATGGCTGTCAAATCTAAACCAAACGTTGTGCACTCAAATCTTTTGCTGTATTTAGTTTATTTTGGCATCCGGATGATGATTCTAGCATGAAATTGCTTGGGCACCTGTTAATTTTTAAGATTTTGACACATTCAGCTCAAATGTACAATCATGCGCTAAAAACGCATTTAAAGCAATAAAAAGGTGATTATGGCTGTCAAACCTAAACCAAACGTTGTGCACTCAAATCTTTTGCTGTATTTAGTTTATTTTGGCTTCCGGATGATGATTCTAGCATGAAATTGCTTGGGCACCTGTTAATTTTTAAGATTTTGACACATTCAGCTCAAATGTACAATCATGCGCTAAAAACGCATTTAAAGCAATAAAAAGGTGATTATGGCTGTCAAACCTAAACCAAACGTTGTGCACTCAAATCTTTTGCTGTATTTAGTTTATTTTGGCATCCGGATATTGATTCTAGCATGAAATTGCTTGGGCACCTGTTAATTTTTAAGATTTTGACACATTCAGCTCAAATGTACACAATTGCTGATTATGGCTGTCAAATCTAAACCAAACGCTGTGCACTCAAATCTTTTGCTGTATTTAGTTTATTTTGGCATCCGGATGATGATTCTAGCATGAAATTGCTTGGGCACCTGTTAATTTTTAAGATTTTGACACATTCAGCTCAAATGTACAATCATGCGCTAAAAACGCATTTAAAGCAATAAAAAGGTGATTATGGCTGTCAAACCTAAACCAAACGTTGTGCACTCAAATCTTTTGCTGTATTTAGTTTATTTTGGCTTCCGGATGATGATTCTAGCATGAAATTGCTTGGGCACCTGTTAATTTTTAAGATTTTGACACATTCAGCTCAAATGTACACAATTGCTGATTATGGCTGTCAAATCTAAACCAAACGCTGTGCACTCAAATCTTTTGCTGTATTTAGTTTATTTTGGCATCCGGATGATGATTCTAGCATGAAATTGCTTGGGCACCTGTTAATTTTTAAGATTTTGACACATTCAGCTCAAATGTACACAATTGCTGATTATGGCTGTCAAATCTAAACCAAACGTTGTGCACTCAAATCTTTTGCTGTATTTAGTTTATTTTGGCATCCGGATGATGATTCTAGCATGAAATTGCTTGGGCACCTGTTAATTTTTAAGATTTTGACACATTCAGCTCAAATGTACACAATTGCTGATTATGGCTGTCAAATCTAAACCAAACGTTGTGCACTCAAATCTTTTGCTGTATTTAGTTTATTTTGGCATCCGGATGATGATTCTAGCATGAAATTGCTTGGGCACCTGTTAATTTTTAAGATTTTGACACATTCAGCTCAAATGTACAATCATGCGCTAAAAACGCATTTAAAGCAATAAAAAGGTGATTATGGCTGTCAAACCTAAACCAAACGTTGTGCACTCAAATCTTTTGCTGTATTTAGTTTATTTTGGCATCCGGATATTGATTCTAGCATGAAATTGCTTGGGCACCTGTTAATTTTTAAGATTTTGACACATTCAGCTCAAATGTACACAATTGCTGATTATGGCTGTCAAATCTAAACCAAACGCTGTGCACTCAAATCTTTTGCTGTATTTAGTTTATTTTGGCATCCGGATGATGATTCTAGCATGAAATTGCTTGGGCACCTGTTAATTTTTAAGATTTTGACACATTCAGCTCAAATGTACAATCATGCGCTAAAAACGCATTTAAAGCAATAAAAAGGTGATTATGGCTGTCAAACCTAAACCAAACGTTGTGCACTCAAATCTTTTGCTGTATTTAGTTTATTTTGGCATCCGGATGATGATTCTAGCATGAAATTGCTTGGGCACCTGTTAATTTTTAAGATTTTGACACATTCAGCTCAAATGTACACAATTGCTGATTATGGCTGTCAAATCTAAACCAAACGTTGTGCACTCAAATCTTTTGCTGTATTTAGTTTATTTTGGCATCCGGATGATGATTCTAGCATGAAATTGCTTGGGCACCTGTTAATTTTTAAGATTTTGACACATTCAGCTCAAATGTACACAATTGCTGATTATGGCTGTCAAATCTAAACCAAACGTTGTGCACTCAAATCTTTTGCTGTATTTAGTTTATTTTGGCATCCGGATGATGATTCTAGCATGAAATTGCTTGGGCACCTGTTAATTTTTAAGATTTTGACACATTCAGCTCAAATGTACAATCATGCGCTAAAAACGCATTTAAAGCAATAAAAAGGTGATTATGGCTGTCAAACCTAAACCAAACGTTGTGCACTCAAATCTTTTGCTGTATTTAGTTTATTTTGGCATCCGGATATTGATTCTAGCATGAAATTGCTTGGGCACCTGTTAATTTTTAAGATTTTGACACATTCAGCTCAAATGTACACAATTGCTGATTATGGCTGTCAAATCTAAACCAAACGCTGTGCACTCAAATCTTTTGCTGTATTTAGTTTATTTTGGCATCCGGATGATGATTCTAGCATGAAATTGCTTGGGCACCTGTTAATTTTTAAGATTTTGACACATTCAGCTCAAATGTACAATCATGCGCTAAAAACGCATTTAAAGCAATAAAAAGGTGATTATGGCTGTCAAACCTAAACCAAACGTTGTGCACTCAAATCTTTTGCTGTATTTAGTTTATTTTGGCATCCGGATGATGATTCTAGCATGAAATTGCTTGGGCACCTGTTAATTTTTAAGATTTTGACACATTCAGCTCAAATGTACACAATTGCTGATTATGGCTGTCAAATCTAAACCAAACGTTGTGCACTCAAATCTTTTGCTGTATTTAGTTTATTTTGGCATCCGGATGATGATTCTAGCATGAAATTGCTTGGGCACCTGTTAATTTTTAAGATTTTGACACATTCAGCTCAAATGTACACAATTGCTGATTATGGCTGTCAAATCTAAACCAAACGTTGTGCACTCAAATCTTTTGCTGTATTTAGTTTATTTTGGCATCCGGATGATGATTCTAGCATGAAATTGCTTGGGCACCTGTTAATTTTTAAGATTTTGACACATTCAGCTCAAATGTACAATCATGCGCTAAAAACGCATTTAAAGCAATAAAAAGGTGATTATGGCTGTCAAACCTAAACCAAACGTTGTGCACTCAAATCTTTTGCTGTATTTAGTTTATTTTGGCATCCGGATATTGATTCTAGCATGAAATTGCTTGGGCACCTGTTAATTTTTAAGATTTTGACACATTCAGCTCAAATGTACACAATTGCTGATTATGGCTGTCAAATCTAAACCAAACGCTGTGCACTCAAATCTTTTGCTGTATTTAGTTTATTTTGGCATCCGGATGATGATTCTAGCATGAAATTGCTTGGGCACCTGTTAATTTTTAAGATTTTGACACATTCAGCTCAAATGTACAATCATGCGCTAAAAACGCATTTAAAGCAATAAAAAGGTGATTATGGCTGTCAAACCTAAACCAAACGTTGTGCACTCAAATCTTTTGCTGTATTTAGTTTATTTTGGCATCCGGATGATGATTCTAGCATGAAATTGCTTGGGCACCTGTTAATTTTTAAGATTTTGACACATTCAGCTCAAATGTACACAATTGCTGATTATGGCTGTCAAATCTAAACCAAACGTTGTGCACTCAAATCTTTTGCTGTATTTAGTTTATTTTGGCATCCGGATGATGATTCTAGCATGAAATTGCTTGGGCACCTGTTAATTTTTAAGATTTTGACACATTCAGCTCAAATGTACAATCATGCGCTAAAAACGCATTTAAAGCAATAAAAAGGTGATTATGGCTGTCAAACCTAAACCAAACGTTGTGCACTCAAATCTTTTGCTGTATTTAGTTTATTTTGGCATCCGGATGATGATTCTAGCATGAAATTGCTTGGGCACCTGTTAATTTTTAAGATTTTGACACATTCAGCTCAAATGTACACAATTGCTGATTATGGCTGTCAAATCTAAACCAAACGTTGTGCACTCAAATCTTTTGCTGTATTTAGTTTATTTTGGCATCCGGATGATGATTCTAGCATGAAATTGCTTGGGCACCTGTTAATTTTTAAGATTTTGACACATTCAGCTCAAATGTACAATCATGCGCTAAAAACGCATTTAAAGCAATAAAAAGGTGATTATGGCTGTCAAACCTAAACCAAACGTTGTGCACTCAAATCTTTTGCTGTATTTAGTTTATTTTGGCATCCGGATGATGATTCTAGCATGAAATTGCTTGGGCACCTGTTAATTTTTAAGATTTTGACACATTCAGCTCAAATGTACACAATTGCTGATTATGGCTGTCAAATCTAAACCAAACGTTGTGCACTCAAATCTTTTGCTGTATTTAGTTTATTTTGGCATCCGGATGATGATTCTAGCATGAAATTGCTTGGGCACCTGTTAATTTTTAAGATTTTGACACATTCAGCTCAAATGTACAATCATGCGCTAAAAACGCATTTAAAGCAATAAAAAGGTGATTATGGCTGTCAAACCTAAACCAAACGTTGTGCACTCAAATCTTTTGCTGTATTTAGTTTATTTTGGCTTCCGGATGATGATTCTAGCATGAAATTGCTTGGGCACCTGTTAATTTTTAAGATTTTGACACATTCAGCTCAAATGTACAATCATGCGCTAAAAACGCATTTAAAGCAATAAAAAGGTGATTATGGCTGTCAAACCTAAACCAAACGTTGTGCACTCAAATCTTTTGCTGTATTTAGTTTATTTTGGCATCCGGATATTGATTCTAGCATGAAATTGCTTGGGCACCTGTTAATTTTTAAGATTTTGACACATTCAGCTCAAATGTACACAATTGCTGATTATGGCTGTCAAATCTAAACCAAACGCTGTGCACTCAAATCTTTTGCTGTATTTAGTTTATTTTGGCATCCGGATGATGATTCTAGCATGAAATTGCTTGGGCACCTGTTAATTTTTAAGATTTTGACACATTCAGCTCAAATGTACAATCATGCGCTAAAAACGCATTTAAAGCAATAAAAAGGTGATTATGGCTGTCAAACCTAAACCAAACGTTGTGCACTCAAATCTTTTGCTGTATTTAGTTTATTTTGGCTTCCGGATGATGATTCTAGCATGAAATTGCTTGGGCACCTGTTAATTTTTAAGATTTTGACACATTCAGCTCAAATGTACACAATTGCTGATTATGGCTGTCAAATCTAAACCAAACGCTGTGCACTCAAATCTTTTGCTGTATTTAGTTTATTTTGGCATCCGGATGATGATTCTAGCATGAAATTGCTTGGGCACCTGTTAATTTTTAAGATTTTGACACATTCAGCTCAAATGTACACAATTGCTGATTATGGCTGTCAAATCTAAACCAAACGTTGTGCACTCAAATCTTTTGCTGTATTTAGTTTATTTTGGCATCCGGATGATGATTCTAGCATGAAATTGCTTGGGCACCTGTTAATTTTTAAGATTTTGACACATTCAGCTCAAATGTACACAATTGCTGATTATGGCTGTCAAATCTAAACCAAACGTTGTGCACTCAAATCTTTTGCTGTATTTAGTTTATTTTGGCATCCGGATGATGATTCTAGCATGAAATTGCTTGGGCACCTGTTAATTTTTAAGATTTTGACACATTCAGCTCAAATGTACAATCATGCGCTAAAAACGCATTTAAAGAATAAAAAGGTGATTATGGCTGTCAAACCTAAACCAAACGTTGTGCACTCAAATCTTTTGCTGTATTTAGTTTATTTTGGCATCCGGATATTGATTCTAGCATGAAATTGCTTGGGCACCTGTTAATTTTTAAGATTTTGACACATTCAGCTCAAATGTACACAATTGCTGATTATGGCTGTCAAATCTAAACCAAACGCTGTGCACTCAAATCTTTTGCTGTATTTAGTTTATTTTGGCATCCGGATGATGATTCTAGCATGAAATTGCTTGGGCACCTGTTAATTTTTAAGATTTTGACACATTCAGCTCAAATGTACAATCATGCGCTAAAAACGCATTTAAAGCAATAAAAAGGTGATTATGGCTGTCAAACCTAAACCAAACGTTGTGCACTCAAATCTTTTGCTGTATTTAGTTTATTTGCATCCGGATGATGATTCTAGCATGAAATTGCTTGGGCACCTGTTAATTTTTAAGATTTTGACACATTCAGCTCAAATGTACAATCATGCGCTAAAAACGCATTTAAAGCAATAAAAAGGTGATTATGGCTGTCAAACCTAAACCAAACGTTGTGCACTCAAATCTTTTGCTGTATTTAGTTTATTTTGGCATCCGGATGATGATTCTAGCATGAAATTGCTTGGGCACCTGTTAATTTTTAAGATTTTGACACATTCAGCTCAAATGTACACAATTGCTGATTATGGCTGTCAAATCTAAACCAAACGTTGTGCACTCAAATCTTTTGCTGTATTTAGTTTATTTTGGCATCCGGATGATGATTCTAGCATGAAATTGCTTGGGCACCTGTTAATTTTTAAGATTTTGACACATTCAGCTCAAATGTACAATCATGCGCTAAAAACGCATTTAAAGCAATAAAAAGGTGATTATGGCTGTCAAACCTAAACAAACGTTGTGCACTCAAATCTTTTGCTGTATTTAGTTTATTTTGGCATCCGGATGATGATTCTAGCATGAAATTGCTTGGGCACCTGTTAATTTTTAAGATTTTGACACATTCAGCTCAAATGTACACAATTGCTGATTAT
Organism: Festucalex cinctus; assembly: GCF_051991245.1. Classification (NCBI taxonomy): domain Eukaryota; kingdom Metazoa; phylum Chordata; class Actinopteri; order Syngnathiformes; family Syngnathidae; genus Festucalex; species Festucalex cinctus. Next base: position 40,497 of record NW_027520497.1, read on the forward strand.
GGCTGTCAAATCTAAACCAAACGTTGTGCACTCAAATCTTTTGCTGTATTTAGTTTATTTTGGCATCCGGATGATGATTCTAGCATGAAATTGCTTGGGCACCTGTTAATTTTTAAGATTTTGACACATTCAGCTCAAATGTACAATCATGCGCTAAAAACGCATTTAAAGCAATAAAAGGTGATTATGGCTGTCAAACCTAAACCAAACGTTGTGCACTCAAATCTTTTGCTGTATTTAGTTTATTTTGGCATCCGGATGATGATTCTAGCATGAAATTGCTTGGGCACCTGTTAATTTTTAAGATTTTGACACATTCAGCTCAAATGTACACAATTGCTGATTATGGCTGTCAAATCTAAACCAAACGTTGTGCACTCAAATCTTTTGCTGTATTTAGTTTATTTTGGCATCCGGATGATGATTCTAGCATGAAATGCTGGGCACCTGTTAATTTTTAAGATTTTGACACATTCAGCTCAAATGTACAATCATGCGCTAAAAACGCATTTAAAGCAATAAAAAGGTGATTATGGCTGTCAAACCTAAACCAAACGTTGTGCACTCAAATCTTTTGCTGTATTTAGTTTATTTTGGCTTCCGGATGATGATTCTAGCATGAAATTGCTTGGGCACCTGTTAATTTTAAGATTTTGACACATTCAGCTCAAATGTACAATCATGCGCTAAAAACGCATTTAAAGCAATAAAAAGGTGATTATGGCTGTCAAACCTAAACCAAACGTTGTGCACTCAAATCTTTTGCTGTATTTAGTTTATTTTGGCATCCGGATATTGATTCTAGCATGAAATTGCTTGGGCACCTGTTAATTTTTAAGATTTTGACACATTCAGCTCAAATGTACACAATTGCTGATTATGGCTGTCAAATCTAAACCAAACGTTGTGCACTCAAATCTTTTGCTGTATTTAGTTTATTTTGGCATCCGGATGATGATTCTAGCATGAAATTGCTTGGGCACCTGTTAATTTTTAAGATTTTGACACATTCAGCTCAAATGTACAATCATGCGCTAAAAACGCATTTAAAGCAATAAAAAGGTGATTATGGCTGTCAAACCTAAACCAACGTTGTGCACTCAAATCTTTTGCTGTATTTAGTTTTATTTTGGCTTCCGGATGATGATTCTAGCATGAATTGCTTGGGCACCTGTTAATTTTTAAGATTTTGAC
>NW_027520498.1:0-41156 GCF_051991245.1 Festucalex cinctus
TTAAAGCAATAAAAAGGTGATTATGGCTGTCAAACCTAAACCAAACGTTGTGCACTCAAATCTTTTGGTGTATTTAGTTTATTTTGGCATCCGGATGATGATTCTAGCATGAAATTGCTTGGGCACCTGTTAATTTTTAAGATTTTGACACATTCAGCTCAAATGTACACAATTGCTGATTATGGCTGTCAAATCTAAACCAAACGTTGTGCACTCAAATCTTTTGCTGTATTTAGTTTATTTTGGCATCCGGATGATGATTCTAGCATGAAATTGCTTGGGCACCTGTTAATTTTTAAGATTTTGACACATTCAGCTCAAATGTACAATCATGCGCTAAAAACGCATTTAAAGCAATAAAAAGGTGATTATGGCTGTCAAACCTAAACCAAACGTTGTGCACTCAAATCTTTTGCTGTATTTAGTTTATTTTGGCATCCGGATGATGATTCTAGCATGAAATTGCTTGGGCACCTGTTAATTTTTAAGATTTTGACACATTCAGCTCAAATGTACACAATTGCTGATTATGGCTGTCAAATCTAAACCAAACGTTGTGCACTCAAATCTTTTGCTGTATTTAGTTTATTTTGGCATCCGGATGATGATTCTAGCACTTAATTGCTTGGGCACCTGTTAATTTTTAAGATTTTGACACATTCAGCTCAAATGTACACAATTGCTGATTATGGCTGTCAAATCTAAACCAAACGTTGTGCACTCAAATCTTTTGCTGTATTTAGTTTATTTTGGCATCCGGATGATGATTCTAGCATGAAATTGCTTGGGCACCTGTTAATTTTTAAGATTTTGACACATTCAGCTCAAATGTACAATCATGCGCTAAAAACGCATTTAAAGCAATAAAAAGGTGATTATGGCTGTCAAACCTAAACCAAACGTTGTGCACTCAAATCTTTTGCTGTATTTAGTTTATTTTGGCATCCGGATGATGATTCTAGCATGAAATTGCTTGGGCACCTGTTAATTTTTAAGATTTTGACACATTCAGCTCAAATGTACACAATTGCTGATTATGGCTGTCAAATCTAAACCAAACGTTGTGCACTCAAATCTTTTGCTGTATTTAGTTTATTTTGGCATCCGGATGATGATTCTAGCATGAAATTGCTTGGGCACCTGTCAATTTTTAAGATTTTGACACATTCAGCTGAAATGTACAATCATGCGCTAAAAACGCATTTAAAGCAATAAAAAGGTGATTATGGCTGTCAAACCTAAACCAAACGTTGTGCACTCAAATCTTTTGCTGTATTTAGTTTATTTTGGCATCCGGATGATGATTCTAGCATGAAATTGCTTGGGCACCTGTTAATTTTTAAGATTTTGACACATTCAGCTCAAATGTACACAATTGCTGATTATGGCTGTCAAATCTAAACCAAACGTTGTGCACTCAAATCTTTTGCTGTATTTAGTTTATTTTGGCATCCGGATGATGATTCTAGAATGAAATTGCTTGGGCACCTGTTAATTTTTAAGATTTTGACACATTCAGCTCAAATGTACAATCATGCGCTAAAAACGCATTTAAAGCAATAAAAAGGTGATTATGGCTGTCAAACCTAAACCAAACGTTGTGCACTCAAATCTTTTGCTGTATTTAGTTTATTTTGGCATCCGGATGATGATTCTAGCATGAAATTGCTTGGGCACCTGTTAATTTTTAAGATTTTGACACATTCAGCTCAAATGTACAATCATGCGCTAAAAACGCATTTAAAGCAATAAAAAGGTGATTATGGCTGTCAAACCTAAACCAAACGTTGTGCACTCAAATCTTTTGCTGTATTTAGTTTATTTTGGCATCCGGATGATGATTCTAGCATGAAATTGTTTGGGCACCTGTTAATTTTTAAGATTTTGACACATTCAGCTCAAATGTACACAATTGCTGATTATGGCTGTCAAATCTAAACCAAACGTTGTGCACTCAAATCTTTTGCTGTATTTAGTTTATTTTGGCATCCGGATGATGATTCTAGCACTTAATTGCTTGGGCACCTGTTAATTTTTAAGATTTTGACACATTGAGCTCAAATGTACAATCATGCGCTAAAAACGCATTTAAAGCAATAAAAAGGTGATTATGGCTGTCAAACCTAAACCAAACGTTGTGCACTCAAATCTTTTGCTGTATTTAGTTTATTTTGGCATCCGGATGATGATTCTAGCATGAAATTGCTTGGGCACCTGTTAATTTTTAAGATTTTGACACATTGAGCTCAAATGTACAATCATGCGCTAAAAACGCATTTAAAGCAATAAAAAGGTGATTATGGCTGTCAAACCTAAACCAAACGTTGTGCACTCAAATCTTTTGCTGTATTTAGTTTATTTTGGCATCCGGATGATGATTCTAGCATGAAATTGCTTGGGCACCTGTTAATTTTTAAGATTTTGACACATTCAGCTCAAATGTACAATCATGCGCTAAAAACGCATTTAAAGCAATAAAAAGGTGATTATGGCTGTCAAACCTAAACCAAACGTTGTGCACTCAAATCTTTTGCTGTATTTAGTTTATTTTGGCATCCGGATGATGATTCTAGCATGAAATTGCTTGGGCACCTGTTAATTTTTAAGATTTTGACACATTCAGCTCAAATGTACACAATTGCTGATTATGGCTGTCAAATCTAAACCAAACGTTGTGCACTCAAATCTTTTGCTGTATTTAGTTTATTTTGGCATCCGGATGATGATTCTAGCATGAAATTGCTTGGGCACCTGTTAATTTTTAAGATTTTGACACATTGAGCTCAAATGTACAATCATGCGCTAAAAACGCATTTAAAGCAATAAAAAGGTGATTATGGCTGTCAAACCTAAACCAAACGTTGTGCACTCAAATCTTTTGCTGTATTTAGTTTATTTTGGCATCCGGATGATGATTCTAGCATGAAATTGCTTGGGCACCTGTTAATTTTTAAGATTTTGACACATTCAGCTCAAATGTACACAATTGCTGATTATGGCTGTCAAATCTAAACCAAACGTTGTGCACTCAAATCTTTTGCTGTATTTAGTTTATTTTGGCATCCGGATGATGATTCTAGCATGAAATTGCTTGGGCACCTGTTAATTTTTAAGATTTTGACACATTGAGCTCAAATGTACAATCATGCGCTAAAAACGCATTTAAAGCAATAAAAAGGTGATTATGGCTGTCAAACCTAAACCAAACGTTGTGCACTCAAATCTTTTGCTGTATTTAGTTTATTTTGGCATCCGGATGATGATTCTAGCATGAAATTGCTTGGGCACCTGTTAATTTTTAAGATTTTGACACATTCAGCTCAAATGTACACAATTGCTGATTATGGCTGTCAAATCTAAACCAAACGTTGTGCACTCAAATCTTTTGCTGTATTTAGTTTATTTTGGCATCCGGATGATGATTCTAGCATGAAATTGCTTGGGCACCTGTTAATTTTTAAGATTTTGACACATTCAGCTCAAATGTACAATCATGCGCTAAAAACGCATTTAAAGCAATAAAAAGGTGATTATGGCTGTCAAACCTAAACCAAACGTTGTGCACTCAAATCTTTTGCTGTATTTAGTTTATTTTGGCATCCGGATGATGATTCTAGCATGAAATTGCTTGGGCACCTGTTAATTTTTAAGATTTTGACACATTCAGCTCAAATGTACACAATTGCTGATTATGGCTGTCAAATCTAAACCAAACGTTGTGCACTCAAATCTTTTGCTGTATTTAGTTTATTTTGGCATCCGGATGATGATTCTAGCACTTAATTGCTTGGGCACCTGTTAATTTTTAAGATTTTGACACATTCAGCTCAAATGTACACAATTGCTGATTATGGCTGTCAAATCTAAACCAAACGTTGTGCACTCAAATCTTTTGCTGTATTTAGTTTATTTTGGCATCCGGATGATGATTCTAGCATGAAATTGCTTGGGCACCTGTCAATTTTTAAGATTTTGACACATTCAGCTGAAATGTACAATCATGCGCTAAAAACGCATTTAAAGCAATAAAAAGGTGATTATGGCTGTCAAACCTAAACCAAACGTTGTGCACTCAAATCTTTTGCTGTATTTAGTTTATTTTGGCATCCGGATGATGATTCTAGCATGAAATTGCTTGGGCACCTGTTAATTTTTAAGATTTTGACACATTCAGCTCAAATGTACACAATTGCTGATTATGGCTGTCAAATCTAAACCAAACGTTGTGCACTCAAATCTTTTGCTGTATTTAGTTTATTTTGGCATCCGGATGATGATTCTAGCATGAAATTGCTTGGGCACCTGTTAATTTTTAAGATTTTGACACATTGAGCTCAAATGTACAATCATGCGCTAAAAACGCATTTAAAGCAATAAAAAGGTGATTATGGCTGTCAAACCTAAACCAAACGTTGTGCACTCAAATATTTTGCTGTATTTAGTTTATTTTGGCATCCGGATGATGATTCTAGCATGAAATTGCTTGGGCACCTGTTAATTTTTAAGATTTTGACACATTCAGCTCAAATGTACAATCATGCGCTAAAAACGCATTTAAAGCAATAAAAAGGTGATTATGGCTGTCAAACCTAAACCAAACGTTGTGCACTCAAATCTTTTGCTGTATTTAGTTTATTTTGGCATCCGGATGATGATTCTAGCATGAAATTGCTTGGGCACCTGTTAATTTTTAAGATTTTGACACATTCAGCTCAAATGTACACAATTGCTGATTATGGCTGTCAAATCTAAACCAAACGTTGTGCACTCAAATCTTTTGCTGTATTTAGTTTATTTTGGCATCCGGATGATGATTCTAGCATGAAATTGCTTGGGCACCTGTTAATTTTTAAGATTTTGACACATTCAGCTCAAATGTACAATCATGCGCTAAAAACGCATTTAAAGCAATAAAAAGGTGATTATGGCTGTCAAACCTAAACCAAACGTTGTGCACTCAAATCTTTTGCTGTATTTAGTTTATTTTGGCATCCGGATGATGATTCTAGCATGAAATTGCTTGGGCACCTGTTAATTTTTAAGATTTTGACACATTCAGCTCAAATGTACACAATTGCTGATTATGGCTGTCAAATCTAAACCAAACGTTGTGCACTCAAATATTTTGCTGTATTTAGTTTATTTTGGCATCCGGATGATGATTCTAGCATGAAATTGCTTGGGCACCTGTTAATTTTTAAGATTTTGACACATTCAGCTCAAATGTACACAATTGCTGATTATGGCTGTCAAACCTAAACCAAACGTTGTGCACTCAAATCTTTTGCTGTATTTAGTTTATTTTGGCATCCGGATGATGATTCTAGCATGAAATTGTTTGGGCACCTGTTAATTTTTAAGATTTTGACACATTCAGCTCAAATGTACACAATTGCTGATTATGGCTGTCAAATCTAAACCAAACGTTGTGCACTCAAATCTTTTGCTGTATTTAGTTTATTTTGGCATCCGGATGATGATTCTAGCACTTAATTGCTTGGGCACCTGTTAATTTTTAAGATTTTGACACATTGAGCTCAAATGTACAATCATGCGCTAAAAACGCATTTAAAGCAATAAAAAGGTGATTATGGCTGTCAAACCTAAACCAAACGTTGTGCACTCAAATCTTTTGCTGTATTTAGTTTATTTTGGCATCCGGATGATGATTCTAGCATGAAATTGCTTGGGCACCTGTTAATTTTTAAGATTTTGACACATTCAGCTCAAATGTACACAATTGCTGATTATGGCTGTCAAATCTAAACCAAACGTTGTGCACTCAAATCTTTTGCTGTATTTAGTTTATTTTGGCATCCGGATGATGATTCTAGCACTTAATTGCTTGGGCACCTGTTAATTTTTAAGATTTTGACACATTGAGCTCAAATGTACAATCATGCGCTAAAAACGCATTTAAAGCAATAAAAAGGTGATTATGGCTGTCAAACCTAAACCAAACGTTGTGCACTCAAATCTTTTGCTGTATTTAGTTTATTTTGGCATCCGGATGATGATTCTAGCATGAAATTGCTTGGGCACCTGTTAATTTTTAAGATTTTGACACATTCAGCTCAAATGTACACAATTGCTGATTATGGCTGTCAAATCTAAACCAAACGTTGTGCACTCAAATCTTTTGCTGTATTTAGTTTATTTTGGCATCCGGATGATGATTCTAGCATGAAATTGCTTGGGCACCTGTTAATTTTTAAGATTTTGACACATTCAGCTCAAATGTACAATCATGCGCTAAAAACGCATTTAAAGCAATAAAAAGGTGATTATGGCTGTCAAACCTAAACCAAACGTTGTGCACTCAAATCTTTTGCTGTATTTAGTTTATTTTGGCATCCGGATGATGATTCTAGCATGAAATTGCTTGGGCACCTGTTAATTTTTAAGATTTTGACACATTCAGCTCAAATGTACACAATTGCTGATTATGGCTGTCAAATCTAAACCAAACGTTGTGCACTCAAATCTTTTGCTGTATTTAGTTTATTTTGGCATCCGGATGATGATTCTAGCATGAAATTGCTTGGGCACCTGTCAATTTTTAAGATTTTGACACATTCAGCTGAAATGTACAATCATGCGCTAAAAACGCATTTAAAGCAATAAAAAGGTGATTATGGCTGTCAAACCTAAACCAAACGTTGTGCACTCAAATCTTTTGCTGTATTTAGTTTATTTTGGCATCCGGATGATGATTCTAGCATGAAATTGCTTGGGCACCTGTTAATTTTTAAGATTTTGACACATTCAGCTCAAATGTACACAATTGCTGATTATGGCTGTCAAATCTAAACCAAACGTTGTGCACTCAAATCTTTTGCTGTATTTAGTTTATTTTGGCATCCGGATGATGATTCTAGCATGAAATTGCTTGGGCACCTGTTAATTTTTAAGATTTTGACACATTGAGCTCAAATGTACAATCATGCGCTAAAAACGCATTTAAAGCAATAAAAAGGTGATTATGGCTGTCAAACCTAAACCAAACGTTGTGCACTCAAATATTTTGCTGTATTTAGTTTATTTTGGCATCCGGATGATGATTCTAGCATGAAATTGCTTGGGCACCTGTTAATTTTTAAGATTTTGACACATTGAGCTCAAATGTACAATCATGCGCTAAAAACGCATTTAAAGCAATAAAAAGGTGATTATGGCTGTCAAACCTAAACCAAACGTTGTGCACTCAAATCTTTTGCTGTATTTAGTTTATTTTGGCATCCGGATGATGATTCTAGCATGAAATTGCTTGGGCACCTGTTAATTTTTAAGATTTTGACACATTCAGCTCAAATGTACACAATTGCTGATTATGGCTGTCAAATCTAAACCAAACGTTGTGCACTCAAATCTTTTGCTGTATTTAGTTTATTTTGGCATCCGGATGATGATTCTAGCATGAAATTGCTTGGGCACCTGTTAATTTTTAAGATTTTGACACATTCAGCTCAAATGTACAATCATGCGCTAAAAACGCATTTAAAGCAATAAAAAGGTGATTATGGCTGTCAAACCTAAACCAAACGTTGTGCACTCAAATCTTTTGGTGTATTTAGTTTATTTTGGCATCCGGATGATGATTCTAGCATGAAATTGCTTGGGCACCTGTTAATTTTTAAGATTTTGACACATTCAGCTCAAATGTACACAATTGCTGATTATGGCTGTCAAATCTAAACCAAACGTTGTGCACTCAAATCTTTTGCTGTATTTAGTTTATTTTGGCATCCGGATGATGATTCTAGCATGAAATTGCTTGGGCACCTGTTAATTTTTAAGATTTTGACACATTCAGCTCAAATGTACAATCATGCGCTAAAAACGCATTTAAAGCAATAAAAAGGTGATTATGGCTGTCAAACCTAAACCAAACGTTGTGCACTCAAATCTTTTGCTGTATTTAGTTTATTTTGGCATCCGGATGATGATTCTAGCATGAAATTGCTTGGGCACCTGTTAATTTTTAAGATTTTGACACATTCAGCTCAAATGTACACAATTGCTGATTATGGCTGTCAAATCTAAACCAAACGTTGTGCACTCAAATCTTTTGCTGTATTTAGTTTATTTTGGCATCCGGATGATGATTCTAGCACTTAATTGCTTGGGCACCTGTTAATTTTTAAGATTTTGACACATTCAGCTCAAATGTACACAATTGCTGATTATGGCTGTCAAATCTAAACCAAACGTTGTGCACTCAAATCTTTTGCTGTATTTAGTTTATTTTGGCATCCGGATGATGATTCTAGCATGAAATTGCTTGGGCACCTGTTAATTTTTAAGATTTTGACACATTCAGCTCAAATGTACACAATTGCTGATTATGGCTGTCAAATCTAAACCAAACGTTGTGCACTCAAATCTTTTGCTGTATTTAGTTTATTTTGGCATCCGGATGATGATTCTAGCACTTAATTGCTTGGGCACCTGTTAATTTTTAAGATTTTGACACATTCAGCTCAAATGTACACAATTGCTGATTATGGCTGTCAAATCTAAACCAAACGTTGTGCACTCAAATCTTTTGCTGTATTTAGTTTATTTTGGCATCCGGATGATGATTCTAGCATGAAATTGCTTGGGCACCTGTCAATTTTTAAGATTTTGACACATTCAGCTGAAATGTACAATCATGCGCTAAAAACGCATTTAAAGCAATAAAAAGGTGATTATGGCTGTCAAACCTAAACCAAACGTTGTGCACTCAAATCTTTTGCTGTAGTTAGTTTATTTTGGCATCCGGATGATGATTCTAGCATGAAATTGCTTGGGCACCTGTTAATTTTTAAGATTTTGACACATTCAGCTCAAATGTACACAATTGCTGATTATGGCTGTCAAATCTAAACCAAACGTTGTGCACTCAAATCTTTTGCTGTATTTAGTTTATTTTGGCATCCGGATGATGATTCTAGCATGAAATTGCTTGGGCACCTGTTAATTTTTAAGATTTTGACACATTGAGCTCAAATGTACAATCATGCGCTAAAAACGCATTTAAAGCAATAAAAAGGTGATTATGGCTGTCAAACCTAAACCAAACGTTGTGCACTCAAATATTTTGCTGTATTTAGTTTATTTTGGCATCCGGATGATGATTCTAGCATGAAATTGCTTGGGCACCTGTTAATTTTTAAGATTTTGACACATTCAGCTCAAATGTACAATCATGCGCTAAAAACGCATTTAAAGCAATAAAAAGGTGATTATGGCTGTCAAACCTAAACCAAACGTTGTGCACTCAAATCTTTTGCTGTATTTAGTTTATTTTGGCATCCGGATGATGATTCTAGCATGAAATTGCTTGGGCACCTGTTAATTTTTAAGATTTTGACACATTCAGCTCAAATGTACACAATTGCTGATTATGGCTGTCAAATCTAAACCAAACGTTGTGCACTCAAATCTTTTGCTGTATTTAGTTTATTTTGGCATCCGGATGATGATTCTAGCATGAAATTGCTTGGGCACCTGTTAATTTTTAAGATTTTGACACATTCAGCTCAAATGTACAATCATGCGCTAAAAACGCATTTAAAGCAATAAAAAGGTGATTATGGCTGTCAAACCTAAACCAAACGTTGTGCACTCAAATCTTTTGCTGTATTTAGTTTATTTTGGCATCCGGATGATGATTCTAGCATGAAATTGCTTGGGCACCTGTTAATTTTTAAGATTTTGACACATTCAGCTCAAATGTACACAATTGCTGATTATGGCTGTCAAATCTAAACCAAACGTTGTGCACTCAAATATTTTGCTGTATTTAGTTTATTTTGGCATCCGGATGATGATTCTAGCATGAAATTGCTTGGGCACCTGTTAATTTTTAAGATTTTGACACATTCAGCTCAAATGTACACAATTGCTGATTATGGCTGTCAAACCTAAACCAAACGTTGTGCACTCAAATCTTTTGCTGTATTTAGTTTATTTTGGCATCCGGATGATGATTCTAGCATGAAATTGTTTGGGCACCTGTTAATTTTTAAGATTTTGACACATTCAGCTCAAATGTACACAATTGCTGATTATGGCTGTCAAATCTAAACCAAACGTTGTGCACTCAAATCTTTTGCTGTATTTAGTTTATTTTGGCATCCGGATGATGATTCTAGCACTTAATTGCTTGGGCACCTGTTAATTTTTAAGATTTTGACACATTGAGCTCAAATGTACAATCATGCGCTAAAAACGCATTTAAAGCAATAAAAAGGTGATTATGGCTGTCAAACCTAAACCAAACGTTGTGCACTCAAATCTTTTGCTGTATTTAGTTTATTTTGGCATCCGGATGATGATTCTAGCATGAAATTGCTTGGGCACCTGTTAATTTTTAAGATTTTGACACATTCAGCTCAAATGTACACAATTGCTGATTATGGCTGTCAAATCTAAACCAAACGTTGTGCACTCAAATCTTTTGCTGTATTTAGTTTATTTTGGCATCCGGATGATGATTCTAGCACTTAATTGCTTGGGCACCTGTTAATTTTTAAGATTTTGACACATTGAGCTCAAATGTACAATCATGCGCTAAAAACGCATTTAAAGCAATAAAAAGGTGATTATGGCTGTCAAACCTAAACCAAACGTTGTGCACTCAAATCTTTTGCTGTATTTAGTTTATTTTGGCATCCGGATGATGATTCTAGCATGAAATTGCTTGGGCACCTGTTAATTTTTAAGATTTTGACACATTCAGCTCAAATGTACACAATTGCTGATTATGGCTGTCAAATCTAAACCAAACGTTGTGCACTCAAATCTTTTGCTGTATTTAGTTTATTTTGGCATCCGGATGATGATTCTAGCATGAAATTGCTTGGGCACCTGTTAATTTTTAAGATTTTGACACATTCAGCTCAAATGTACAATCATGCGCTAAAAACGCATTTAAAGCAATAAAAAGGTGATTATGGCTGTCAAACCTAAACCAAACGTTGTGCACTCAAATCTTTTGCTGTATTTAGTTTATTTTGGCATCCGGATGATGATTCTAGCATGAAATTGCTTGGGCACCTGTTAATTTTTAAGATTTTGACACATTCAGCTCAAATGTACACAATTGCTGATTATGGCTGTCAAATCTAAACCAAACGTTGTGCACTCAAATCTTTTGCTGTATTTAGTTTATTTTGGCATCCGGATGATGATTCTAGCATGAAATTGCTTGGGCACCTGTCAATTTTTAAGATTTTGACACATTCAGCTGAAATGTACAATCATGCGCTAAAAACGCATTTAAAGCAATAAAAAGGTGATTATGGCTGTCAAACCTAAACCAAACGTTGTGCACTCAAATCTTTTGCTGTATTTAGTTTATTTTGGCATCCGGATGATGATTCTAGCATGAAATTGCTTGGGCACCTGTTAATTTTTAAGATTTTGACACATTCAGCTCAAATGTACACAATTGCTGATTATGGCTGTCAAATCTAAACCAAACGTTGTGCACTCAAATCTTTTGCTGTATTTAGTTTATTTTGGCATCCGGATGATGATTCTAGCATGAAATTGCTTGGGCACCTGTTAATTTTTAAGATTTTGACACATTGAGCTCAAATGTACAATCATGCGCTAAAAACGCATTTAAAGCAATAAAAAGGTGATTATGGCTGTCAAACCTAAACCAAACGTTGTGCACTCAAATATTTTGCTGTATTTAGTTTATTTTGGCATCCGGATGATGATTCTAGCATGAAATTGCTTGGGCACCTGTTAATTTTTAAGATTTTGACACATTGAGCTCAAATGTACAATCATGCGCTAAAAACGCATTTAAAGCAATAAAAAGGTGATTATGGCTGTCAAACCTAAACCAAACGTTGTGCACTCAAATCTTTTGCTGTATTTAGTTTATTTTGGCATCCGGATGATGATTCTAGCATGAAATTGCTTGGGCACCTGTTAATTTTTAAGATTTTGACACATTCAGCTCAAATGTACACAATTGCTGATTATGGCTGTCAAATCTAAACCAAACGTTGTGCACTCAAATCTTTTGCTGTATTTAGTTTATTTTGGCATCCGGATGATGATTCTAGCATGAAATTGCTTGGGCACCTGTTAATTTTTAAGATTTTGACACATTCAGCTCAAATGTACAATCATGCGCTAAAAACGCATTTAAAGCAATAAAAAGGTGATTATGGCTGTCAAACCTAAACCAAACGTTGTGCACTCAAATCTTTTGGTGTATTTAGTTTATTTTGGCATCCGGATGATGATTCTAGCATGAAATTGCTTGGGCACCTGTTAATTTTTAAGATTTTGACACATTCAGCTCAAATGTACACAATTGCTGATTATGGCTGTCAAATCTAAACCAAACGTTGTGCACTCAAATCTTTTGCTGTATTTAGTTTATTTTGGCATCCGGATGATGATTCTAGCATGAAATTGCTTGGGCACCTGTTAATTTTTAAGATTTTGACACATTCAGCTCAAATGTACAATCATGCGCTAAAAACGCATTTAAAGCAATAAAAAGGTGATTATGGCTGTCAAACCTAAACCAAACGTTGTGCACTCAAATCTTTTGCTGTATTTAGTTTATTTTGGCATCCGGATGATGATTCTAGCATGAAATTGCTTGGGCACCTGTTAATTTTTAAGATTTTGACACATTCAGCTCAAATGTACACAATTGCTGATTATGGCTGTCAAATCTAAACCAAACGTTGTGCACTCAAATCTTTTGCTGTATTTAGTTTATTTTGGCATCCGGATGATGATTCTAGCACTTAATTGCTTGGGCACCTGTTAATTTTTAAGATTTTGACACATTCAGCTCAAATGTACACAATTGCTGATTATGGCTGTCAAATCTAAACCAAACGTTGTGCACTCAAATCTTTTGCTGTATTTAGTTTATTTTGGCATCCGGATGATGATTCTAGCATGAAATTGCTTGGGCACCTGTTAATTTTTAAGATTTTGACACATTCAGCTCAAATGTACAATCATGCGCTAAAAACGCATTTAAAGCAATAAAAAGGTGATTATGGCTGTCAAACCTAAACCAAACGTTGTGCACTCAAATCTTTTGCTGTATTTAGTTTATTTTGGCATCCGGATGATGATTCTAGCATGAAATTGCTTGGGCACCTGTTAATTTTTAAGATTTTGACACATTCAGCTCAAATGTACACAATTGCTGATTATGGCTGTCAAATCTAAACCAAACGTTGTGCACTCAAATCTTTTGCTGTATTTAGTTTATTTTGGCATCCGGATGATGATTCTAGCATGAAATTGCTTGGGCACCTGTCAATTTTTAAGATTTTGACACATTCAGCTGAAATGTACAATCATGCGCTAAAAACGCATTTAAAGCAATAAAAAGGTGATTATGGCTGTCAAACCTAAACCAAACGTTGTGCACTCAAATCTTTTGCTGTATTTAGTTTATTTTGGCATCCGGATGATGATTCTAGCATGAAATTGCTTGGGCACCTGTTAATTTTTAAGATTTTGACACATTCAGCTCAAATGTACACAATTGCTGATTATGGCTGTCAAATCTAAACCAAACGTTGTGCACTCAAATCTTTTGCTGTATTTAGTTTATTTTGGCATCCGGATGATGATTCTAGAATGAAATTGCTTGGGCACCTGTTAATTTTTAAGATTTTGACACATTCAGCTCAAATGTACAATCATGCGCTAAAAACGCATTTAAAGCAATAAAAAGGTGATTATGGCTGTCAAACCTAAACCAAACGTTGTGCACTCAAATCTTTTGCTGTATTTAGTTTATTTTGGCATCCGGATGATGATTCTAGCATGAAATTGCTTGGGCACCTGTTAATTTTTAAGATTTTGACACATTCAGCTCAAATGTACAATCATGCGCTAAAAACGCATTTAAAGCAATAAAAAGGTGATTATGGCTGTCAAACCTAAACCAAACGTTGTGCACTCAAATCTTTTGCTGTATTTAGTTTATTTTGGCATCCGGATGATGATTCTAGCATGAAATTGTTTGGGCACCTGTTAATTTTTAAGATTTTGACACATTCAGCTCAAATGTACACAATTGCTGATTATGGCTGTCAAATCTAAACCAAACGTTGTGCACTCAAATCTTTTGCTGTATTTAGTTTATTTTGGCATCCGGATGATGATTCTAGCACTTAATTGCTTGGGCACCTGTTAATTTTTAAGATTTTGACACATTGAGCTCAAATGTACAATCATGCGCTAAAAACGCATTTAAAGCAATAAAAAGGTGATTATGGCTGTCAAACCTAAACCAAACGTTGTGCACTCAAATCTTTTGCTGTATTTAGTTTATTTTGGCATCCGGATGATGATTCTAGCATGAAATTGCTTGGGCACCTGTTAATTTTTAAGATTTTGACACATTGAGCTCAAATGTACAATCATGCGCTAAAAACGCATTTAAAGCAATAAAAAGGTGATTATGGCTGTCAAACCTAAACCAAACGTTGTGCACTCAAATCTTTTGCTGTATTTAGTTTATTTTGGCATCCGGATGATGATTCTAGCATGAAATTGCTTGGGCACCTGTTAATTTTTAAGATTTTGACACATTCAGCTCAAATGTACAATCATGCGCTAAAAACGCATTTAAAGCAATAAAAAGGTGATTATGGCTGTCAAACCTAAACCAAACGTTGTGCACTCAAATCTTTTGCTGTATTTAGTTTATTTTGGCATCCGGATGATGATTCTAGCATGAAATTGCTTGGGCACCTGTTAATTTTTAAGATTTTGACACATTCAGCTCAAATGTACACAATTGCTGATTATGGCTGTCAAATCTAAACCAAACGTTGTGCACTCAAATCTTTTGCTGTATTTAGTTTATTTTGGCATCCGGATGATGATTCTAGCATGAAATTGCTTGGGCACCTGTTAATTTTTAAGATTTTGACACATTGAGCTCAAATGTACAATCATGCGCTAAAAACGCATTTAAAGCAATAAAAAGGTGATTATGGCTGTCAAACCTAAACCAAACGTTGTGCACTCAAATCTTTTGCTGTATTTAGTTTATTTTGGCATCCGGATGATGATTCTAGCATGAAATTGCTTGGGCACCTGTTAATTTTTAAGATTTTGACACATTCAGCTCAAATGTACACAATTGCTGATTATGGCTGTCAAATCTAAACCAAACGTTGTGCACTCAAATCTTTTGCTGTATTTAGTTTATTTTGGCATCCGGATGATGATTCTAGCATGAAATTGCTTGGGCACCTGTTAATTTTTAAGATTTTGACACATTGAGCTCAAATGTACAATCATGCGCTAAAAACGCATTTAAAGCAATAAAAAGGTGATTATGGCTGTCAAACCTAAACCAAACGTTGTGCACTCAAATCTTTTGCTGTATTTAGTTTATTTTGGCATCCGGATGATGATTCTAGCATGAAATTGCTTGGGCACCTGTTAATTTTTAAGATTTTGACACATTCAGCTCAAATGTACACAATTGCTGATTATGGCTGTCAAATCTAAACCAAACGTTGTGCACTCAAATCTTTTGCTGTATTTAGTTTATTTTGGCATCCGGATGATGATTCTAGCATGAAATTGCTTGGGCACCTGTTAATTTTTAAGATTTTGACACATTCAGCTCAAATGTACACAATTGCTGATTATGGCTGTCAAATCTAAACCAAACGTTGTGCACTCAAATCTTTTGCTGTATTTAGTTTATTTTGGCATCCGGATGATGATTCTAGCACTTAATTGCTTGGGCACCTGTTAATTTTTAAGATTTTGACACATTCAGCTCAAATGTACACAATTGCTGATTATGGCTGTCAAATCTAAACCAAACGTTGTGCACTCAAATCTTTTGCTGTATTTAGTTTATTTTGGCATCCGGATGATGATTCTAGCATGAAATTGCTTGGGCACCTGTCAATTTTTAAGATTTTGACACATTCAGCTGAAATGTACAATCATGCGCTAAAAACGCATTTAAAGCAATAAAAAGGTGATTATGGCTGTCAAACCTAAACCAAACGTTGTGCACTCAAATCTTTTGCTGTATTTAGTTTATTTTGGCATCCGGATGATGATTCTAGCATGAAATTGCTTGGGCACCTGTTAATTTTTAAGATTTTGACACATTCAGCTCAAATGTACACAATTGCTGATTATGGCTGTCAAATCTAAACCAAACGTTGTGCACTCAAATCTTTTGCTGTATTTAGTTTATTTTGGCATCCGGATGATGATTCTAGCATGAAATTGCTTGGGCACCTGTTAATTTTTAAGATTTTGACACATTGAGCTCAAATGTACAATCATGCGCTAAAAACGCATTTAAAGCAATAAAAAGGTGATTATGGCTGTCAAACCTAAACCAAACGTTGTGCACTCAAATATTTTGCTGTATTTAGTTTATTTTGGCATCCGGATGATGATTCTAGCATGAAATTGCTTGGGCACCTGTTAATTTTTAAGATTTTGACACATTGAGCTCAAATGTACAATCATGCGCTAAAAACGCATTTAAAGCAATAAAAAGGTGATTATGGCTGTCAAACCTAAACCAAACGTTGTGCACTCAAATCTTTTGCTGTATTTAGTTTATTTTGGCATCCGGATGATGATTCTAGCATGAAATTGCTTGGGCACCTGTTAATTTTTAAGATTTTGACACATTCAGCTCAAATGTACACAATTGCTGATTATGGCTGTCAAATCTAAACCAAACGTTGTGCACTCAAATCTTTTGCTGTATTTAGTTTATTTTGGCATCCGGATGATGATTCTAGCATGAAATTGCTTGGGCACCTGTTAATTTTTAAGATTTTGACACATTCAGCTCAAATGTACAATCATGCGCTAAAAACGCATTTAAAGCAATAAAAAGGTGATTATGGCTGTCAAACCTAAACCAAACGTTGTGCACTCAAATCTTTTGGTGTATTTAGTTTATTTTGGCATCCGGATGATGATTCTAGCATGAAATTGCTTGGGCACCTGTTAATTTTTAAGATTTTGACACATTCAGCTCAAATGTACACAATTGCTGATTATGGCTGTCAAATCTAAACCAAACGTTGTGCACTCAAATCTTTTGCTGTATTTAGTTTATTTTGGCATCCGGATGATGATTCTAGCATGAAATTGCTTGGGCACCTGTTAATTTTTAAGATTTTGACACATTCAGCTCAAATGTACAATCATGCGCTAAAAACGCATTTAAAGCAATAAAAAGGTGATTATGGCTGTCAAACCTAAACCAAACGTTGTGCACTCAAATCTTTTGCTGTATTTAGTTTATTTTGGCATCCGGATGATGATTCTAGCATGAAATTGCTTGGGCACCTGTTAATTTTTAAGATTTTGACACATTCAGCTCAAATGTACACAATTGCTGATTATGGCTGTCAAATCTAAACCAAACGTTGTGCACTCAAATCTTTTGCTGTATTTAGTTTATTTTGGCATCCGGATGATGATTCTAGCACTTAATTGCTTGGGCACCTGTTAATTTTTAAGATTTTGACACATTCAGCTCAAATGTACACAATTGCTGATTATGGCTGTCAAATCTAAACCAAACGTTGTGCACTCAAATCTTTTGCTGTATTTAGTTTATTTTGGCATCCGGATGATGATTCTAGCATGAAATTGCTTGGGCACCTGTTAATTTTTAAGATTTTGACACATTCAGCTCAAATGTACAATCATGCGCTAAAAACGCATTTAAAGCAATAAAAAGGTGATTATGGCTGTCAAACCTAAACCAAACGTTGTGCACTCAAATCTTTTGCTGTATTTAGTTTATTTTGGCATCCGGATGATGATTCTAGCATGAAATTGCTTGGGCACCTGTTAATTTTTAAGATTTTGACACATTCAGCTCAAATGTACACAATTGCTGATTATGGCTGTCAAATCTAAACCAAACGTTGTGCACTCAAATCTTTTGCTGTATTTAGTTTATTTTGGCATCCGGATGATGATTCTAGCATGAAATTGCTTGGGCACCTGTCAATTTTTAAGATTTTGACACATTCAGCTGAAATGTACAATCATGCGCTAAAAACGCATTTAAAGCAATAAAAAGGTGATTATGGCTGTCAAACCTAAACCAAACGTTGTGCACTCAAATCTTTTGCTGTATTTAGTTTATTTTGGCATCCGGATGATGATTCTAGCATGAAATTGCTTGGGCACCTGTTAATTTTTAAGATTTTGACACATTCAGCTCAAATGTACACAATTGCTGATTATGGCTGTCAAATCTAAACCAAACGTTGTGCACTCAAATCTTTTGCTGTATTTAGTTTATTTTGGCATCCGGATGATGATTCTAGAATGAAATTGCTTGGGCACCTGTTAATTTTTAAGATTTTGACACATTCAGCTCAAATGTACAATCATGCGCTAAAAACGCATTTAAAGCAATAAAAAGGTGATTATGGCTGTCAAACCTAAACCAAACGTTGTGCACTCAAATCTTTTGCTGTATTTAGTTTATTTTGGCATCCGGATGATGATTCTAGCATGAAATTGCTTGGGCACCTGTTAATTTTTAAGATTTTGACACATTCAGCTCAAATGTACAATCATGCGCTAAAAACGCATTTAAAGCAATAAAAAGGTGATTATGGCTGTCAAACCTAAACCAAACGTTGTGCACTCAAATCTTTTGCTGTATTTAGTTTATTTTGGCATCCGGATGATGATTCTAGCATGAAATTGTTTGGGCACCTGTTAATTTTTAAGATTTTGACACATTCAGCTCAAATGTACACAATTGCTGATTATGGCTGTCAAATCTAAACCAAACGTTGTGCACTCAAATCTTTTGCTGTATTTAGTTTATTTTGGCATCCGGATGATGATTCTAGCACTTAATTGCTTGGGCACCTGTTAATTTTTAAGATTTTGACACATTGAGCTCAAATGTACAATCATGCGCTAAAAACGCATTTAAAGCAATAAAAAGGTGATTATGGCTGTCAAACCTAAACCAAACGTTGTGCACTCAAATCTTTTGCTGTATTTAGTTTATTTTGGCATCCGGATGATGATTCTAGCATGAAATTGCTTGGGCACCTGTTAATTTTTAAGATTTTGACACATTGAGCTCAAATGTACAATCATGCGCTAAAAACGCATTTAAAGCAATAAAAAGGTGATTATGGCTGTCAAACCTAAACCAAACGTTGTGCACTCAAATCTTTTGCTGTATTTAGTTTATTTTGGCATCCGGATGATGATTCTAGCATGAAATTGCTTGGGCACCTGTTAATTTTTAAGATTTTGACACATTCAGCTCAAATGTACAATCATGCGCTAAAAACGCATTTAAAGCAATAAAAAGGTGATTATGGCTGTCAAACCTAAACCAAACGTTGTGCACTCAAATCTTTTGCTGTATTTAGTTTATTTTGGCATCCGGATGATGATTCTAGCATGAAATTGCTTGGGCACCTGTTAATTTTTAAGATTTTGACACATTCAGCTCAAATGTACACAATTGCTGATTATGGCTGTCAAATCTAAACCAAACGTTGTGCACTCAAATCTTTTGCTGTATTTAGTTTATTTTGGCATCCGGATGATGATTCTAGCATGAAATTGCTTGGGCACCTGTTAATTTTTAAGATTTTGACACATTGAGCTCAAATGTACAATCATGCGCTAAAAACGCATTTAAAGCAATAAAAAGGTGATTATGGCTGTCAAACCTAAACCAAACGTTGTGCACTCAAATCTTTTGCTGTATTTAGTTTATTTTGGCATCCGGATGATGATTCTAGCATGAAATTGCTTGGGCACCTGTTAATTTTTAAGATTTTGACACATTCAGCTCAAATGTACACAATTGCTGATTATGGCTGTCAAATCTAAACCAAACGTTGTGCACTCAAATCTTTTGCTGTATTTAGTTTATTTTGGCATCCGGATGATGATTCTAGCATGAAATTGCTTGGGCACCTGTTAATTTTTAAGATTTTGACACATTGAGCTCAAATGTACAATCATGCGCTAAAAACGCATTTAAAGCAATAAAAAGGTGATTATGGCTGTCAAACCTAAACCAAACGTTGTGCACTCAAATCTTTTGCTGTATTTAGTTTATTTTGGCATCCGGATGATGATTCTAGCATGAAATTGCTTGGGCACCTGTTAATTTTTAAGATTTTGACACATTCAGCTCAAATGTACACAATTGCTGATTATGGCTGTCAAATCTAAACCAAACGTTGTGCACTCAAATCTTTTGCTGTATTTAGTTTATTTTGGCATCCGGATGATGATTCTAGCATGAAATTGCTTGGGCACCTGTTAATTTTTAAGATTTTGACACATTCAGCTCAAATGTACAATCATGCGCTAAAAACGCATTTAAAGCAATAAAAAGGTGATTATGGCTGTCAAACCTAAACCAAACGTTGTGCACTCAAATCTTTTGCTGTATTTAGTTTATTTTGGCATCCGGATGATGATTCTAGCATGAAATTGCTTGGGCACCTGTTAATTTTTAAGATTTTGACACATTCAGCTCAAATGTACACAATTGCTGATTATGGCTGTCAAATCTAAACCAAACGTTGTGCACTCAAATCTTTTGCTGTATTTAGTTTATTTTGGCATCCGGATGATGATTCTAGCACTTAATTGCTTGGGCACCTGTTAATTTTTAAGATTTTGACACATTCAGCTCAAATGTACACAATTGCTGATTATGGCTGTCAAATCTAAACCAAACGTTGTGCACTCAAATCTTTTGCTGTATTTAGTTTATTTTGGCATCCGGATGATGATTCTAGCATGAAATTGCTTGGGCACCTGTTAATTTTTAAGATTTTGACACATTCAGCTCAAATGTACAATCATGCGCTAAAAACGCATTTAAAGCAATAAAAAGGTGATTATGGCTGTCAAACCTAAACCAAACGTTGTGCACTCAAATCTTTTGCTGTATTTAGTTTATTTTGGCATCCGGATGATGATTCTAGCATGAAATTGCTTGGGCACCTGTTAATTTTTAAGATTTTGACACATTCAGCTCAAATGTACACAATTGCTGATTATGGCTGTCAAATCTAAACCAAACGTTGTGCACTCAAATCTTTTGCTGTATTTAGTTTATTTTGGCATCCGGATGATGATTCTAGCATGAAATTGCCTAGGGCACCTGTTAATTTTTAAGATTTTGACACATTCAGCTCAAATGTACAATCATGCGCTAAAAACGCATTTAAAGCAATAAAAAGGTGATTATGGCTGTCAAACCTAAACCAAACGTTGTGCACTCAAATCTTTTGCTGTATTTAGTTTATTTTGGCATCCGGATGATGATTCTAGCATGAAATTGCTTGGGCACCTGTTAATTTTTAAGATTTTGACACATTCAGCTCAAATGTACACAATTGCTGATTATGGCTGTCAAATCTAAACCAAACGTTGTGCACTCAAATCTTTTGCTGTATTTAGTTTATTTTGGCATCCGGATGATGATTCTAGCACTTAATTGCTTGGGCACCTGTTAATTTTTAAGATTTTGACACATTGAGCTCAAATGTACAATCATGCGCTAAAAACGCATTTAAAGCAATAAAAAGGTGATTATGGCTGTCAAACCTAAACCAAACGTTGTGCACTCAAATCTTTTGCTGTATTTAGTTTATTTTGGCATCCGGATGATGATTCTAGCATGAAATTGCTTGGGCACCTGTTAATTTTTAAGATTTTGACACATTCAGCTCAAATGTACACAATTGCTGATTATGGCTGTCAAATCTAAACCAAACGTTGTGCACTCAAATCTTTTGCTGTATTTAGTTTATTTTGGCATCCGGATGATGATTCTAGCATGAAATTGCTTGGGCACCTGTTAATTTTTAAGATTTTGACACATTGAGCTCAAATGTACAATCATGCGCTAAAAACGCATTTAAAGCAATAAAAAGGTGATTATGGCTGTCAAACCTAAACCAAACGTTGTGCACTCAAATCTTTTGCTGTATTTAGTTTATTTTGGCATCCGGATGATGATTCTAGCATGAAATTGCTTGGGCACCTGTTAATTTTTAAGATTTTGACACATTGAGCTCAAATGTACAATCATGCGCTAAAAACGCATTTAAAGCAATAAAAAGGTGATTATGGCTGTCAAACCTAAACCAAACGTTGTGCACTCAAATCTTTTGCTGTATTTAGTTTATTTTGGCATCCGGATGATGATTCTAGCATGAAATTGCTTGGGCACCTGTTAATTTTTAAGATTTTGACACATTCAGCTCAAATGTACACAATTGCTGATTATGGCTGTCAAATCTAAACCAAACGTTGTGCACTCAAATCTTTTGCTGTATTTAGTTTATTTTGGCATCCGGATGATGATTCTAGCATGAAATTGCTTGGGCACCTGTTAATTTTTAAGATTTTGACACATTGAGCTCAAATGTACAATCATGCGCTAAAAACGCATTTAAAGCAATAAAAAGGTGATTATGGCTGTCAAACCTAAACCAAACGTTGTGCACTCAAATCTTTTGCTGTATTTAGTTTATTTTGGCATCCGGATGATGATTCTAGCATGAAATTGCTTGGGCACCTGTTAATTTTTAAGATTTTGACACATTCAGCTCAAATGTACACAATTGCTGATTATGGCTGTCAAATCTAAACCAAACGTTGTGCACTCAAATCTTTTGCTGTATTTAGTTTATTTTGGCATCCGGATGATGATTCTAGCATGAAATTGCTTGGGCACCTGTTAATTTTTAAGATTTTGACACATTCAGCTCAAATGTACAATCATGCGCTAAAAACGCATTTAAAGCAATAAAAAGGTGATTATGGCTGTCAAACCTAAACCAAACGTTGTGCACTCAAATCTTTTGCTGTATTTAGTTTATTTTGGCATCCGGATGATGATTCTAGCATGAAATTGCTTGGGCACCTGTTAATTTTTAAGATTTTGACACATTCAGCTCAAATGTACACAATTGCTGATTATGGCTGTCAAATCTAAACCAAACGTTGTGCACTCAAATCTTTTGCTGTATTTAGTTTATTTTGGCATCCGGATGATGATTCTAGCACTTAATTGCTTGGGCACCTGTTAATTTTTAAGATTTTGACACATTGAGCTCAAATGTACAATCATGCGCTAAAAACGCATTTAAAGCAATAAAAAGGTGATTATGGCTGTCAAACCTAAACCAAACGTTGTGCACTCAAATCTTTTGCTGTATTTAGTTTATTTTGGCATCCGGATGATGATTCTAGCATGAAATTGCTTGGGCACCTGTTAATTTTTAAGATTTTGACACATTCAGCTCAAATGTACACAATTGCTGATTATGGCTGTCAAATCTAAACCAAACGTTGTGCACTCAAATCTTTTGCTGTATTTAGTTTATTTTGGCATCCGGATGATGATTCTAGCATGAAATTGCTTGGGCACCTGTTAATTTTTAAGATTTTGACACATTGAGCTCAAATGTACAATCATGCGCTAAAAACGCATTTAAAGCAATAAAAAGGTGATTATGGCTGTCAAACCTAAACCAAACGTTGTGCACTCAAATCTTTTGCTGTATTTAGTTTATTTTGGCATCCGGATGATGATTCTAGCATGAAATTGCTTGGGCACCTGTTAATTTTTAAGATTTTGACACATTCAGCTCAAATGTACAATCATGCGCTAAAAACGCATTTAAAGCAATAAAAAGGTGATTATGGCTGTCAAACCTAAACCAAACGTTGTGCACTCAAATCTTTTGCTGTATTTAGTTTATTTTGGCATCCGGATGATGATTCTAGCATGAAATTGCTTGGGCACCTGTTAATTTTTAAGATTTTGACACATTCAGCTCAAATGTACACAATTGCTGATTATGGCTGTCAAATCTAAACCAAACGTTGTGCACTCAAATCTTTTGCTGTATTTAGTTTATTTTGGCATCCGGATGATGATTCTAGCATGAAATTGCTTGGGCACCTGTTAATTTTTAAGATTTTGACACATTCAGCTCAAATGTACAATCATGCGCTAAAAACGCATTTAAAGCAATAAAAAGGTGATTATGGCTGTCAAACCTAAACCAAACGTTGTGCACTCAAATCTTTTGCTGTATTTAGTTTATTTTGGCATCCGGATGATGATTCTAGCATGAAATTGCTTGGGCACCTGTTAATTTTTAAGATTTTGACACATTCAGCTCAAATGTACACAATTGCTGATTATGGCTGTCAAATCTAAACCAAACGTTGTGCACTCAAATATTTTGCTGTATTTAGTTTATTTTGGCATCCGGATGATGATTCTAGCATGAAATTGCTTGGGCACCTGTTAATTTTTAAGATTTTGACACATTCAGCTCAAATGTACACAATTGCTGATTATGGCTGTCAAACCTAAACCAAACGTTGTGCACTCAAATCTTTTGCTGTATTTAGTTTATTTTGGCATCCGGATGATGATTCTAGCATGAAATTGCTTGGGCACCTGTTAATTTTTAAGATTTTGACACATTCAGCTCAAATGTACACAATTGCTGATTATGGCTGTCAAATCTAAACCAAACGTTGTGCACTCAAATCTTTTGCTGTATTTAGTTTATTTTGGCATCCGGATGATGATTCTAGCATGAAATTGCTTGGGCACCTGTTAATTTTTAAGATTTTGACACATTGAGCTCAAATGTACAATCATGCGCTAAAAACGCATTTAAAGCAATAAAAAGGTGATTATGGCTGTCAAACCTAAACCAAACGTTGTGCACTCAAATATTTTGCTGTATTTAGTTTATTTTGGCATCCGGATGATGATTCTAGCATGAAATTGCTTGGGCACCTGTTAATTTTTAAGATTTTGACACATTGAGCTCAAATGTACAATCATGCGCTAAAAACGCATTTAAAGCAATAAAAAGGTGATTATGGCTGTCAAACCTAAACCAAACGTTGTGCACTCAAATCTTTTGCTGTATTTAGTTTATTTTGGCATCCGGATGATGATTCTAGCATGAAATTGCTTGGGCACCTGTTAATTTTTAAGATTTTGACACATTCAGCTCAAATGTACACAATTGCTGATTATGGCTGTCAAATCTAAACCAAACGTTGTGCACTCAAATCTTTTGCTGTATTTAGTTTATTTTGGCATCCGGATGATGATTCTAGCATGAAATTGCTTGGGCACCTGTTAATTTTTAAGATTTTGACACATTCAGCTCAAATGTACAATCATGCGCTAAAAACGCATTTAAAGCAATAAAAAGGTGATTATGGCTGTCAAACCTAAACCAAACGTTGTGCACTCAAATCTTTTGGTGTATTTAGTTTATTTTGGCATCCGGATGATGATTCTAGCATGAAATTGCTTGGGCACCTGTTAATTTTTAAGATTTTGACACATTCAGCTCAAATGTACACAATTGCTGATTATGGCTGTCAAATCTAAACCAAACGTTGTGCACTCAAATCTTTTGCTGTATTTAGTTTATTTTGGCATCCGGATGATGATTCTAGCATGAAATTGCTTGGGCACCTGTTAATTTTTAAGATTTTGACACATTGAGCTCAAATGTACAATCATGCGCTAAAAACGCATTTAAAGCAATAAAAAGGTGATTATGGCTGTCAAACCTAAACCAAACGTTGTGCACTCAAATCTTTTGCTGTATTTAGTTTATTTTGGCATCCGGATGATGATTCTAGCATGAAATTGCTTGGGCACCTGTTAATTTTTAAGATTTTGACACATTCAGCTCAAATGTACACAATTGCTGATTATGGCTGTCAAATCTAAACCAAACGTTGTGCACTCAAATCTTTTGCTGTATTTAGTTTATTTTGGCATCCGGATGATGATTCTAGCATGAAATTGCTTGGGCACCTGTCAATTTTTAAGATTTTGACACATTCAGCTGAAATGTACAATCATGCGCTAAAAACGCATTTAAAGCAATAAAAAGGTGATTATGGCTGTCAAACCTAAACCAAACGTTGTGCACTCAAATCTTTTGCTGTATTTAGTTTATTTTGGCATCCGGATGATGATTCTAGCATGAAATTGCTTGGGCACCTGTTAATTTTTAAGATTTTGACACATTGAGCTCAAATGTACAATCATGCGCTAAAAACGCATTTAAAGCAATAAAAAGGTGATTATGGCTGTCAAACCTAAACCAAACGTTGTGCACTCAAATCTTTTGCTGTATTTAGTTTATTTTGGCATCCGGATGATGATTCTAGCATGAAATTGCTTGGGCACCTGTTAATTTTTAAGATTTTGACACATTCAGCTCAAATGTACACAATTGCTGATTATGGCTGTCAAATCTAAACCAAACGTTGTGCACTCAAATCTTTTGCTGTATTTAGTTTATTTTGGCATCCGGATGATGATTCTAGCATGAAATTGCTTGGGCACCTGTTAATTTTTAAGATTTTGACACATTCAGCTCAAATGTACAATCATGCGCTAAAAACGCATTTAAAGCAATAAAAAGGTGATTATGGCTGTCAAACCTAAACCAAACGTTGTGCACTCAAATCTTTTGGTGTATTTAGTTTATTTTGGCATCCGGATGATGATTCTAGCATGAAATTGCTTGGGCACCTGTTAATTTTTAAGATTTTGACACATTCAGCTCAAATGTACACAATTGCTGATTATGGCTGTCAAATCTAAACCAAACGTTGTGCACTCAAATCTTTTGCTGTATTTAGTTTATTTTGGCATCCGGATGATGATTCTAGCATGAAATTGCTTGGGCACCTGTTAATTTTTAAGATTTTGACACATTCAGCTCAAATGTACAATCATGCGCTAAAAACGCATTTAAAGCAATAAAAAGGTGATTATGGCTGTCAAACCTAAACCAAACGTTGTGCACTCAAATCTTTTGCTGTATTTAGTTTATTTTGGCATCCGGATGATGATTCTAGCATGAAATTGCTTGGGCACCTGTTAATTTTTAAGATTTTGACACATTCAGCTCAAATGTACACAATTGCTGATTATGGCTGTCAAATCTAAACCAAACGTTGTGCACTCAAATCTTTTGCTGTATTTAGTTTATTTTGGCATCCGGATGATGATTCTAGCACTTAATTGCTTGGGCACCTGTTAATTTTTAAGATTTTGACACATTCAGCTCAAATGTACACAATTGCTGATTATGGCTGTCAAATCTAAACCAAACGTTGTGCACTCAAATCTTTTGCTGTATTTAGTTTATTTTGGCATCCGGATGATGATTCTAGCATGAAATTGCTTGGGCACCTGTTAATTTTTAAGATTTTGACACATTCAGCTCAAATGTACAATCATGCGCTAAAAACGCATTTAAAGCAATAAAAAGGTGATTATGGCTGTCAAACCTAAACCAAACGTTGTGCACTCAAATCTTTTGCTGTATTTAGTTTATTTTGGCATCCGGATGATGATTCTAGCATGAAATTGCTTGGGCACCTGTTAATTTTTAAGATTTTGACACATTCAGCTCAAATGTACACAATTGCTGATTATGGCTGTCAAATCTAAACCAAACGTTGTGCACTCAAATCTTTTGCTGTATTTAGTTTATTTTGGCATCCGGATGATGATTCTAGCATGAAATTGCTTGGGCACCTGTCAATTTTTAAGATTTTGACACATTCAGCTGAAATGTACAATCATGCGCTAAAAACGCATTTAAAGCAATAAAAAGGTGATTATGGCTGTCAAACCTAAACCAAACGTTGTGCACTCAAATCTTTTGCTGTATTTAGTTTATTTTGGCATCCGGATGATGATTCTAGCATGAAATTGCTTGGGCACCTGTTAATTTTTAAGATTTTGACACATTCAGCTCAAATGTACACAATTGCTGATTATGGCTGTCAAATCTAAACCAAACGTTGTGCACTCAAATCTTTTGCTG
The DNA here is from genome assembly GCF_051991245.1 of Festucalex cinctus. NCBI lineage: Eukaryota > Metazoa > Chordata > Actinopteri > Syngnathiformes > Syngnathidae > Festucalex > Festucalex cinctus. Next base: position 27,912 of record NW_027520498.1, read on the forward strand.
TATTTAGTTTATTTTGGCATCCGGATGATGATTCTAGAATGAAATTGCTTGGGCACCTGTTAATTTTTAAGATTTTGACACATTCAGCTCAAATGTACAATCATGCGCTAAAAACGCATTTAAAGCAATAAAAAGGTGATTATGGCTGTCAAACCTAAACCAAACGTTGTGCACTCAAATCTTTTGCTGTATTTAGTTTATTTTGGCATCCGGATGATGATTCTAGCATGAAATTGCTTGGGCACCTGTTAATTTTTAAGATTTTGACACATTCAGCTCAAATGTACAATCATGCGCTAAAAACGCATTTAAAGCAATAAAAAGGTGATTATGGCTGTCAAACCTAAACCAAACGTTGTGCACTCAAATCTTTTGCTGTATTTAGTTTATTTTGGCATCCGGATGATGATTCTAGCATGAAATTGTTTGGGCACCTGTTAATTTTTAAGATTTTGACACATTCAGCTCAAATGTACACAATTGCTGATTATGGCTGTCAAATCTAAACCAAACGTTGTGCACTCAAATCTTTTGCTGTATTTAGTTTATTTTGGCATCCGGATGATGATTCTAGCACTTAATTGCTTGGGCACCTGTTAATTTTTAAGATTTTGACACATTGAGCTCAAATGTACAATCATGCGCTAAAAACGCATTTAAAGCAATAAAAAGGTGATTATGGCTGTCAAACCTAAACCAAACGTTGTGCACTCAAATCTTTTGCTGTATTTAGTTTATTTTGGCATCCGGATGATGATTCTAGCATGAAATTGCTTGGGCACCTGTTAATTTTTAAGATTTTGACACATTGAGCTCAAATGTACAATCATGCGCTAAAAACGCATTTAAAGCAATAAAAAGGTGATTATGGCTGTCAAACCTAAACCAAACGTTGTGCACTCAAATCTTTTGCTGTATTTAGTTTATTTTGGCATCCGGATGATGATTCTAGCATGAAATTGCTTGGGCACCTGTTAATTTTTAAGATTTTGACACATTCAGCTCAAATGTACAATCATGCGCTAAAAACGCATTTAAAGCAATAAAAAGGTGATTATGGCTGTCAAACCTAAACCAAACGTTGTGCACTCAAATCTTTTGCTGTATTTAGTTTATTTTGGCATCCGGATGATGATTCTAGCATGAAATTGCTTGGGCACCTGTTAATTTTTAAGATTTTGACACATTCAGCTCAAATGTACACAATTGCTGATTATGGCTGTCAAATCTAAACCAAACGTTGTGCACTCAAATCTTTTGCTGTATTTAGTTTATTTTGGCATCCGGATGATGATTCTAGCATGAAATTGCTTGGGCACCTGTTAATTTTTAAGATTTTGACACATTGAGCTCAAATGTACAATCATGCGCTAAAAACGCATTTAAAGCAATAAAAAGGTGATTATGGCTGTCAAACCTAAACCAAACGTTGTGCACTCAAATCTTTTGCTGTATTTAGTTTATTTTGGCATCCGGATGATGATTCTAGCATGAAATTGCTTGGGCACCTGTTAATTTTTAAGATTTTGACACATTCAGCTCAAATGTACACAATTGCTGATTATGGCTGTCAAATCTAAACCAAACGTTGTGCACTCAAATCTTTTGCTGTATTTAGTTTATTTTGGCATCCGGATGATGATTCTAGCATGAAATTGCTTGGGCACCTGTTAATTTTTAAGATTTTGACACATTGAGCTCAAATGTACAATCATGCGCTAAAAACGCATTTAAAGCAATAAAAAGGTGATTATGGCTGTCAAACCTAAACCAAACGTTGTGCACTCAAATCTTTTGCTGTATTTAGTTTATTTTGGCATCCGGATGATGATTCTAGCATGAAATTGCTTGGGCACCTGTTAATTTTTAAGATTTTGACACATTCAGCTCAAATGTACACAATTGCTGATTATGGCTGTCAAATCTAAACCAAACGTTGTGCACTCAAATCTTTTGCTGTATTTAGTTTATTTTGGCATCCGGATGATGATTCTAGCATGAAATTGCTTGGGCACCTGTTAATTTTTAAGATTTTGACACATTCAGCTCAAATGTACAATCATGCGCTAAAAACGCATTTAAAGCAATAAAAAGGTGATTATGGCTGTCAAACCTAAACCAAACGTTGTGCACTCAAATCTTTTGCTGTATTTAGTTTATTTTGGCATCCGGATGATGATTCTAGCATGAAATTGCTTGGGCACCTGTTAATTTTTAAGATTTTGACACATTCAGCTCAAATGTACACAATTGCTGATTATGGCTGTCAAATCTAAACCAAACGTTGTGCACTCAAATCTTTTGCTGTATTTAGTTTATTTTGGCATCCGGATGATGATTCTAGCACTTAATTGCTTGGGCACCTGTTAATTTTTAAGATTTTGACACATTCAGCTCAAATGTACACAATTGCTGATTATGGCTGTCAAATCTAAACCAAACGTTGTGCACTCAAATCTTTTGCTGTATTTAGTTTATTTTGGCATCCGGATGATGATTCTAGCATGAAATTGCTTGGGCACCTGTCAATTTTTAAGATTTTGACACATTCAGCTGAAATGTACAATCATGCGCTAAAAACGCATTTAAAGCAATAAAAAGGTGATTATGGCTGTCAAACCTAAACCAAACGTTGTGCACTCAAATCTTTTGCTGTATTTAGTTTATTTTGGCATCCGGATGATGATTCTAGCATGAAATTGCTTGGGCACCTGTTAATTTTTAAGATTTTGACACATTCAGCTCAAATGTACACAATTGCTGATTATGGCTGTCAAATCTAAACCAAACGTTGTGCACTCAAATCTTTTGCTGTATTTAGTTTATTTTGGCATCCGGATGATGATTCTAGCATGAAATTGCTTGGGCACCTGTTAATTTTTAAGATTTTGACACATTGAGCTCAAATGTACAATCATGCGCTAAAAACGCATTTAAAGCAATAAAAAGGTGATTATGGCTGTCAAACCTAAACCAAACGTTGTGCACTCAAATATTTTGCTGTATTTAGTTTATTTTGGCATCCGGATGATGATTCTAGCATGAAATTGCTTGGGCACCTGTTAATTTTTAAGATTTTGACACATTGAGCTCAAATGTACAATCATGCGCTAAAAACGCATTTAAAGCAATAAAAAGGTGATTATGGCTGTCAAACCTAAACCAAACGTTGTGCACTCAAATCTTTTGCTGTATTTAGTTTATTTTGGCATCCGGATGATGATTCTAGCATGAAATTGCTTGGGCACCTGTTAATTTTTAAGATTTTGACACATTCAGCTCAAATGTACACAATTGCTGATTATGGCTGTCAAATCTAAACCAAACGTTGTGCACTCAAATCTTTTGCTGTATTTAGTTTATTTTGGCATCCGGATGATGATTCTAGCATGAAATTGCTTGGGCACCTGTTAATTTTTAAGATTTTGACACATTCAGCTCAAATGTACAATCATGCGCTAAAAACGCATTTAAAGCAATAAAAAGGTGATTATGGCTGTCAAACCTAAACCAAACGTTGTGCACTCAAATCTTTTGGTGTATTTAGTTTATTTTGGCATCCGGATGATGATTCTAGCATGAAATTGCTTGGGCACCTGTTAATTTTTAAGATTTTGACACATTCAGCTCAAATGTACACAATTGCTGATTATGGCTGTCAAATCTAAACCAAACGTTGTGCACTCAAATCTTTTGCTGTATTTAGTTTATTTTGGCATCCGGATGATGATTCTAGCATGAAATTGCTTGGGCACCTGTTAATTTTTAAGATTTTGACACATTCAGCTCAAATGTACAATCATGCGCTAAAAACGCATTTAAAGCAATAAAAAGGTGATTATGGCTGTCAAACCTAAACCAAACGTTGTGCACTCAAATCTTTTGCTGTATTTAGTTTATTTTGGCATCCGGATGATGATTCTAGCATGAAATTGCTTGGGCACCTGTTAATTTTTAAGATTTTGACACATTCAGCTCAAATGTACACAATTGCTGATTATGGCTGTCAAATCTAAACCAAACGTTGTGCACTCAAATCTTTTGCTGTATTTAGTTTATTTTGGCATCCGGATGATGATTCTAGCACTTAATTGCTTGGGCACCTGTTAATTTTTAAGATTTTGACACATTCAGCTCAAATGTACACAATTGCTGATTATGGCTGTCAAATCTAAACCAAACGTTGTGCACTCAAATCTTTTGCTGTATTTAGTTTATTTTGGCATCCGGATGATGATTCTAGCATGAAATTGCTTGGGCACCTGTTAATTTTTAAGATTTTGACACATTCAGCTCAAATGTACAATCATGCGCTAAAAACGCATTTAAAGCAATAAAAAGGTGATTATGGCTGTCAAACCTAAACCAAACGTTGTGCACTCAAATCTTTTGCTGTATTTAGTTTATTTTGGCATCCGGATGATGATTCTAGCATGAAATTGCTTGGGCACCTGTTAATTTTTAAGATTTTGACACATTCAGCTCAAATGTACACAATTGCTGATTATGGCTGTCAAATCTAAACCAAACGTTGTGCACTCAAATCTTTTGCTGTATTTAGTTTATTTTGGCATCCGGATGATGATTCTAGCATGAAATTGCTTGGGCACCTGTCAATTTTTAAGATTTTGACACATTCAGCTGAAATGTACAATCATGCGCTAAAAACGCATTTAAAGCAATAAAAAGGTGATTATGGCTGTCAAACCTAAACCAAACGTTGTGCACTCAAATCTTTTGCTGTATTTAGTTTATTTTGGCATCCGGATGATGATTCTAGCATGAAATTGCTTGGGCACCTGTTAATTTTTAAGATTTTGACACATTCAGCTCAAATGTACACAATTGCTGATTATGGCTGTCAAATCTAAACCAAACGTTGTGCACTCAAATCTTTTGCTGTATTTAGTTTATTTTGGCATCCGGATGATGATTCTAGAATGAAATTGCTTGGGCACCTGTTAATTTTTAAGATTTTGACACATTCAGCTCAAATGTACAATCATGCGCTAAAAACGCATTTAAAGCAATAAAAAGGTGATTATGGCTGTCAAACCTAAACCAAACGTTGTGCACTCAAATCTTTTGCTGTATTTAGTTTATTTTGGCATCCGGATGATGATTCTAGCATGAAATTGCTTGGGCACCTGTTAATTTTTAAGATTTTGACACATTCAGCTCAAATGTACAATCATGCGCTAAAAACGCATTTAAAGCAATAAAAAGGTGATTATGGCTGTCAAACCTAAACCAAACGTTGTGCACTCAAATCTTTTGCTGTATTTAGTTTATTTTGGCATCCGGATGATGATTCTAGCATGAAATTGTTTGGGCACCTGTTAATTTTTAAGATTTTGACACATTCAGCTCAAATGTACACAATTGCTGATTATGGCTGTCAAATCTAAACCAAACGTTGTGCACTCAAATCTTTTGCTGTATTTAGTTTATTTTGGCATCCGGATGATGATTCTAGCACTTAATTGCTTGGGCACCTGTTAATTTTTAAGATTTTGACACATTGAGCTCAAATGTACAATCATGCGCTAAAAACGCATTTAAAGCAATAAAAAGGTGATTATGGCTGTCAAACCTAAACCAAACGTTGTGCACTCAAATCTTTTGCTGTATTTAGTTTATTTTGGCATCCGGATGATGATTCTAGCATGAAATTGCTTGGGCACCTGTTAATTTTTAAGATTTTGACACATTGAGCTCAAATGTACAATCATGCGCTAAAAACGCATTTAAAGCAATAAAAAGGTGATTATGGCTGTCAAACCTAAACCAAACGTTGTGCACTCAAATCTTTTGCTGTATTTAGTTTATTTTGGCATCCGGATGATGATTCTAGCATGAAATTGCTTGGGCACCTGTTAATTTTTAAGATTTTGACACATTCAGCTCAAATGTACAATCATGCGCTAAAAACGCATTTAAAGCAATAAAAAGGTGATTATGGCTGTCAAACCTAAACCAAACGTTGTGCACTCAAATCTTTTGCTGTATTTAGTTTATTTTGGCATCCGGATGATGATTCTAGCATGAAATTGCTTGGGCACCTGTTAATTTTTAAGATTTTGACACATTCAGCTCAAATGTACACAATTGCTGATTATGGCTGTCAAATCTAAACCAAACGTTGTGCACTCAAATCTTTTGCTGTATTTAGTTTATTTTGGCATCCGGATGATGATTCTAGCATGAAATTGCTTGGGCACCTGTTAATTTTTAAGATTTTGACACATTGAGCTCAAATGTACAATCATGCGCTAAAAACGCATTTAAAGCAATAAAAAGGTGATTATGGCTGTCAAACCTAAACCAAACGTTGTGCACTCAAATCTTTTGCTGTATTTAGTTTATTTTGGCATCCGGATGATGATTCTAGCATGAAATTGCTTGGGCACCTGTTAATTTTTAAGATTTTGACACATTCAGCTCAAATGTACACAATTGCTGATTATGGCTGTCAAATCTAAACCAAACGTTGTGCACTCAAATCTTTTGCTGTATTTAGTTTATTTTGGCATCCGGATGATGATTCTAGCATGAAATTGCTTGGGCACCTGTTAATTTTTAAGATTTTGACACATTGAGCTCAAATGTACAATCATGCGCTAAAAACGCATTTAAAGCAATAAAAAGGTGATTATGGCTGTCAAACCTAAACCAAACGTTGTGCACTCAAATCTTTTGCTGTATTTAGTTTATTTTGGCATCCGGATGATGATTCTAGCATGAAATTGCTTGGGCACCTGTTAATTTTTAAGATTTTGACACATTCAGCTCAAATGTACACAATTGCTGATTATGGCTGTCAAATCTAAACCAAACGTTGTGCACTCAAATCTTTTGCTGTATTTAGTTTATTTTGGCATCCGGATGATGATTCTAGCATGAAATTGCTTGGGCACCTGTTAATTTTTAAGATTTTGACACATTCAGCTCAAATGTACAATCATGCGCTAAAAACGCATTTAAAGCAATAAAAAGGTGATTATGGCTGTCAAACCTAAACCAAACGTTGTGCACTCAAATCTTTTGCTGTATTTAGTTTATTTTGGCATCCGGATGATGATTCTAGCATGAAATTGCTTGGGCACCTGTTAATTTTTAAGATTTTGACACATTCAGCTCAAATGTACACAATTGCTGATTATGGCTGTCAAATCTAAACCAAACGTTGTGCACTCAAATCTTTTGCTGTATTTAGTTTATTTTGGCATCCGGATGATGATTCTAGCACTTAATTGCTTGGGCACCTGTTAATTTTTAAGATTTTGACACATTCAGCTCAAATGTACACAATTGCTGATTATGGCTGTCAAATCTAAACCAAACGTTGTGCACTCAAATCTTTTGCTGTATTTAGTTTATTTTGGCATCCGGATGATGATTCTAGCATGAAATTGCTTGGGCACCTGTTAATTTTTAAGATTTTGACACATTCAGCTCAAATGTACAATCATGCGCTAAAAACGCATTTAAAGCAATAAAAAGGTGATTATGGCTGTCAAACCTAAACCAAACGTTGTGCACTCAAATCTTTTGCTGTATTTAGTTTATTTTGGCATCCGGATGATGATTCTAGCATGAAATTGCTTGGGCACCTGTTAATTTTTAAGATTTTGACACATTCAGCTCAAATGTACACAATTGCTGATTATGGCTGTCAAATCTAAACCAAACGTTGTGCACTCAAATCTTTTGCTGTATTTAGTTTATTTTGGCATCCGGATGATGATTCTAGCATGAAATTGCCTAGGGCACCTGTTAATTTTTAAGATTTTGACACATTCAGCTCAAATGTACAATCATGCGCTAAAAACGCATTTAAAGCAATAAAAAGGTGATTATGGCTGTCAAACCTAAACCAAACGTTGTGCACTCAAATCTTTTGCTGTATTTAGTTTATTTTGGCATCCGGATGATGATTCTAGCATGAAATTGCTTGGGCACCTGTTAATTTTTAAGATTTTGACACATTCAGCTCAAATGTACACAATTGCTGATTATGGCTGTCAAATCTAAACCAAACGTTGTGCACTCAAATCTTTTGCTGTATTTAGTTTATTTTGGCATCCGGATGATGATTCTAGCACTTAATTGCTTGGGCACCTGTTAATTTTTAAGATTTTGACACATTGAGCTCAAATGTACAATCATGCGCTAAAAACGCATTTAAAGCAATAAAAAGGTGATTATGGCTGTCAAACCTAAACCAAACGTTGTGCACTCAAATCTTTTGCTGTATTTAGTTTATTTTGGCATCCGGATGATGATTCTAGCATGAAATTGCTTGGGCACCTGTTAATTTTTAAGATTTTGACACATTCAGCTCAAATGTACACAATTGCTGATTATGGCTGTCAAATCTAAACCAAACGTTGTGCACTCAAATCTTTTGCTGTATTTAGTTTATTTTGGCATCCGGATGATGATTCTAGCATGAAATTGCTTGGGCACCTGTTAATTTTTAAGATTTTGACACATTGAGCTCAAATGTACAATCATGCGCTAAAAACGCATTTAAAGCAATAAAAAGGTGATTATGGCTGTCAAACCTAAACCAAACGTTGTGCACTCAAATCTTTTGCTGTATTTAGTTTATTTTGGCATCCGGATGATGATTCTAGCATGAAATTGCTTGGGCACCTGTTAATTTTTAAGATTTTGACACATTGAGCTCAAATGTACAATCATGCGCTAAAAACGCATTTAAAGCAATAAAAAGGTGATTATGGCTGTCAAACCTAAACCAAACGTTGTGCACTCAAATCTTTTGCTGTATTTAGTTTATTTTGGCATCCGGATGATGATTCTAGCATGAAATTGCTTGGGCACCTGTTAATTTTTAAGATTTTGACACATTCAGCTCAAATGTACACAATTGCTGATTATGGCTGTCAAATCTAAACCAAACGTTGTGCACTCAAATCTTTTGCTGTATTTAGTTTATTTTGGCATCCGGATGATGATTCTAGCATGAAATTGCTTGGGCACCTGTTAATTTTTAAGATTTTGACACATTGAGCTCAAATGTACAATCATGCGCTAAAAACGCATTTAAAGCAATAAAAAGGTGATTATGGCTGTCAAACCTAAACCAAACGTTGTGCACTCAAATCTTTTGCTGTATTTAGTTTATTTTGGCATCCGGATGATGATTCTAGCATGAAATTGCTTGGGCACCTGTTAATTTTTAAGATTTTGACACATTCAGCTCAAATGTACACAATTGCTGATTATGGCTGTCAAATCTAAACCAAACGTTGTGCACTCAAATCTTTTGCTGTATTTAGTTTATTTTGGCATCCGGATGATGATTCTAGCATGAAATTGCTTGGGCACCTGTTAATTTTTAAGATTTTGACACATTCAGCTCAAATGTACAATCATGCGCTAAAAACGCATTTAAAGCAATAAAAAGGTGATTATGGCTGTCAAACCTAAACCAAACGTTGTGCACTCAAATCTTTTGCTGTATTTAGTTTATTTTGGCATCCGGATGATGATTCTAGCATGAAATTGCTTGGGCACCTGTTAATTTTTAAGATTTTGACACATTCAGCTCAAATGTACACAATTGCTGATTATGGCTGTCAAATCTAAACCAAACGTTGTGCACTCAAATCTTTTGCTGTATTTAGTTTATTTTGGCATCCGGATGATGATTCTAGCACTTAATTGCTTGGGCACCTGTTAATTTTTAAGATTTTGACACATTGAGCTCAAATGTACAATCATGCGCTAAAAACGCATTTAAAGCAATAAAAAGGTGATTATGGCTGTCAAACCTAAACCAAACGTTGTGCACTCAAATCTTTTGCTGTATTTAGTTTATTTTGGCATCCGGATGATGATTCTAGCATGAAATTGCTTGGGCACCTGTTAATTTTTAAGATTTTGACACATTCAGCTCAAATGTACACAATTGCTGATTATGGCTGTCAAATCTAAACCAAACGTTGTGCACTCAAATCTTTTGCTGTATTTAGTTTATTTTGGCATCCGGATGATGATTCTAGCATGAAATTGCTTGGGCACCTGTTAATTTTTAAGATTTTGACACATTGAGCTCAAATGTACAATCATGCGCTAAAAACGCATTTAAAGCAATAAAAAGGTGATTATGGCTGTCAAACCTAAACCAAACGTTGTGCACTCAAATCTTTTGCTGTATTTAGTTTATTTTGGCATCCGGATGATGATTCTAGCATGAAATTGCTTGGGCACCTGTTAATTTTTAAGATTTTGACACATTCAGCTCAAATGTACAATCATGCGCTAAAAACGCATTTAAAGCAATAAAAAGGTGATTATGGCTGTCAAACCTAAACCAAACGTTGTGCACTCAAATCTTTTGCTGTATTTAGTTTATTTTGGCATCCGGATGATGATTCTAGCATGAAATTGCTTGGGCACCTGTTAATTTTTAAGATTTTGACACATTCAGCTCAAATGTACACAATTGCTGATTATGGCTGTCAAATCTAAACCAAACGTTGTGCACTCAAATCTTTTGCTGTATTTAGTTTATTTTGGCATCCGGATGATGATTCTAGCATGAAATTGCTTGGGCACCTGTTAATTTTTAAGATTTTGACACATTCAGCTCAAATGTACAATCATGCGCTAAAAACGCATTTAAAGCAATAAAAAGGTGATTATGGCTGTCAAACCTAAACCAAACGTTGTGCACTCAAATCTTTTGCTGTATTTAGTTTATTTTGGCATCCGGATGATGATTCTAGCATGAAATTGCTTGGGCACCTGTTAATTTTTAAGATTTTGACACATTCAGCTCAAATGTACACAATTGCTGATTATGGCTGTCAAATCTAAACCAAACGTTGTGCACTCAAATATTTTGCTGTATTTAGTTTATTTTGGCATCCGGATGATGATTCTAGCATGAAATTGCTTGGGCACCTGTTAATTTTTAAGATTTTGACACATTCAGCTCAAATGTACACAATTGCTGATTATGGCTGTCAAACCTAAACCAAACGTTGTGCACTCAAATCTTTTGCTGTATTTAGTTTATTTTGGCATCCGGATGATGATTCTAGCATGAAATTGTTTGGGCACCTGTTAATTTTTAAGATTTTGACACATTCAGCTCAAATGTACACAATTGCTGATTATGGCTGTCAAATCTAAACCAAACGTTGTGCACTCAAATCTTTTGCTGTATTTAGTTTATTTTGGCATCCGGATGATGATTCTAGCACTTAATTGCTTGGGCACCTGTTAATTTTTAAGATTTTGACACATTGAGCTCAAATGTACAATCATGCGCTAAAAACGCATTTAAAGCAATAAAAAGGTGATTATGGCTGTCAAACCTAAACCAAACGTTGTGCACTCAAATCTTTTGCTGTATTTAGTTTATTTTGGCATCCGGATGATGATTCTAGCATGAAATTGCTTGGGCACCTGTTAATTTTTAAGATTTTGACACATTCAGCTCAAATGTACACAATTGCTGATTATGGCTGTCAAATCTAAACCAAACGTTGTGCACTCAAATCTTTTGCTGTATTTAGTTTATTTTGGCATCCGGATGATGATTCTAGCACTTAATTGCTTGGGCACCTGTTAATTTTTAAGATTTTGACACATTGAGCTCAAATGTACAATCATGCGCTAAAAACGCATTTAAAGCAATAAAAAGGTGATTATGGCTGTCAAACCTAAACCAAACGTTGTGCACTCAAATCTTTTGCTGTATTTAGTTTATTTTGGCATCCGGATGATGATTCTAGCATGAAATTGCTTGGGCACCTGTTAATTTTTAAGATTTTGACACATTCAGCTCAAATGTACACAATTGCTGATTATGGCTGTCAAATCTAAACCAAACGTTGTGCACTCAAATCTTTTGCTGTATTTAGTTTATTTTGGCATCCGGATGATGATTCTAGCATGAAATTGCTTGGGCACCTGTTAATTTTTAAGATTTTGACACATTCAGCTCAAATGTACAATCATGCGCTAAAAACGCATTTAAAGCAATAAAAAGGTGATTATGGCTGTCAAACCTAAACCAAACGTTGTGCACTCAAATCTTTTGCTGTATTTAGTTTATTTTGGCATCCGGATGATGATTCTAGCATGAAATTGCTTGGGCACCTGTTAATTTTTAAGATTTTGACACATTCAGCTCAAATGTACACAATTGCTGATTATGGCTGTCAAATCTAAACCAAACGTTGTGCACTCAAATCTTTTGCTGTATTTAGTTTATTTTGGCATCCGGATGATGATTCTAGCATGAAATTGCTTGGGCACCTGTCAATTTTTAAGATTTTGACACATTCAGCTGAAATGTACAATCATGCGCTAAAAACGCATTTAAAGCAATAAAAAGGTGATTATGGCTGTCAAACCTAAACCAAACGTTGTGCACTCAAATCTTTTGCTGTATTTAGTTTATTTTGGCATCCGGATGATGATTCTAGCATGAAATTGCTTGGGCACCTGTTAATTTTTAAGATTTTGACACATTCAGCTCAAATGTACACAATTGCTGATTATGGCTGTCAAATCTAAACCAAACGTTGTGCACTCAAATCTTTTGCTGTATTTAGTTTATTTTGGCATCCGGATGATGATTCTAGCATGAAATTGCTTGGGCACCTGTTAATTTTTAAGATTTTGACACATTGAGCTCAAATGTACAATCATGCGCTAAAAACGCATTTAAAGCAATAAAAAGGTGATTATGGCTGTCAAACCTAAACCAAACGTTGTGCACTCAAATATTTTGCTGTATTTAGTTTATTTTGGCATCCGGATGATGATTCTAGCATGAAATTGCTTGGGCACCTGTTAATTTTTAAGATTTTGACACATTGAGCTCAAATGTACAATCATGCGCTAAAAACGCATTTAAAGCAATAAAAAGGTGATTATGGCTGTCAAACCTAAACCAAACGTTGTGCACTCAAATCTTTTGCTGTATTTAGTTTATTTTGGCATCCGGATGATGATTCTAGCATGAAATTGCTTGGGCACCTGTTAATTTTTAAGATTTTGACACATTCAGCTCAAATGTACACAATTGCTGATTATGGCTGTCAAATCTAAACCAAACGTTGTGCACTCAAATCTTTTGCTGTATTTAGTTTATTTTGGCATCCGGATGATGATTCTAGCATGAAATTGCTTGGGCACCTGTTAATTTTTAAGATTTTGACACATTCAGCTCAAATGTACAATCATGCGCTAAAAACGCAT
>NW_027520499.1:0-41054 GCF_051991245.1 Festucalex cinctus
TTTAGTTTATTTTGGCATCCGGATGATGATTCTAGCATGAAATTGCTTGGGCACCTGTTAATTTTTAAGATTTTGACACATTCAGCTCAAATGTACAATCATGCGCTAAAAACGCATTTAAAGCAATAAAAAGGTGATTATGGCTGTCAAACCTAAACCAAACGTTGTGCACTCAAATCTTTTGCTGTATTTAGTTTATTTTGGCATCCGGATGATGATTCTAGCATGAAATTGCTTGGGCACCTGTTAATTTTTAAGATTTTGACACATTCAGCTCAAATGTACACGATTGCTGATTATGGCTGTCAAATCTAAACCAAACGTTGTGCACTCAAATCTTTTGCTGTATTTAGTTTATTTTGGCATCCGGATGATGATTCTAGCATGAAATTGCTTGGGCACCTGTTAATTTTTAAGATTTTGACACATTCAGCTCAAATGTACAATCATGCGCTAAAAACGCATTTAAAGCAATAAAAAGGTGATTATGCAACTTTGGTCAGTTAAATGTGAAACTTAAGTCAGATTTGCAAAGGTGGAGTGTTATTCCATTTTTGAGTCTGAGCTCAAGGATCGATTCAATAAGGATGAACGTGCTACCCCGTTTGCTTTATTTATTTCAATGTCTACCAATTACAATACCACCAAAGCAGTTCAATGAGTGGGACAGATTAATTTCAGGGTATTTATGGCAAGGACACAGAGCTAGAATTAAATACAAAACATTGCAATTGAGTAAAGAAAGGGGGGGGATGTCACTTCCATGCATACAAGACTACTACTATGCAGCTCATCTTAAACCATTAATCTGCCTGTGTTTATCAGATTACACTGCGGGATGGAAAAAAATAGAGGGAACAGTAGTGGGGAGTACCCCTATAGCTGCACTAATGGCCGATAACACGTTAATGAAGGAACTGGTTATCGATGACTCGTGGACAACTTTTCACTTGAAAATTTGGCAAGAAGTGGGAAAGCTATGTAAATTGGGGGACACCTTGAGGATATTGAGATGGTGCGCATATGATACGGATTTTACACCAAATAAGAATGATGGTAGATTTAAAACATGGATTTCCAAAGGCCTGACCACATATCATTCACTTGTCCATAAGGGAGAACTCCAAAGTTTTGAAAATCTGAGAGATAAACATGGGTTAGAAAAAGATGACTTTTATAGATATTTACAGGTCAGGCACTATTTCAATCAAACCTTAAAAGACAAGATGAAACTACAAAAACCAGGACTGTTACAGGAGGTTATACAATTACTGGAATCTACTACTTGTAAGAAGACTGTTTCTAAATTGTATAAGGGCATAAGATCATCAAAGGTGGAAAACACAGATTACATAAAGCGGAAATGGGAAAAGGAAGGGAATGTTGTTATTGATAGTAGATCATGGGAGAGGATCTGTCACTGGCAATGGAATACAACTGGGTCGAATATCTGGCGGGAATTCTGCTGGAAGAATGTTATGAGAGCTTTTATTACACCAATCCAAAAAAGATACCGGGGCACTGGAGATGCCTGTTGGAGAGACTGTGGGACAAATGGAGCAAACCACTCTCATATTTTTTGGTCCTGCCAGGTTATTGAACCCTACTGGAGAGAAGTACATGCACACATTGAGAATGTATTTGGTGAGACAATTCCCTTTAGGCAAGAATGTATGTACTTATGCGACTTGAAAAAAGACAGCTGGTCTACGAGTGACAGGAAACTGTTTAATATACTCATAGCGGCCAGTAAGAAATCTATTACAAGAAAATGGTTGAAGGTGGTTCCACCAACAGTGGAAGAATGGATAAACATTGTGCGTGATATATATGTCATGGAAAAACTGTCATATTGCCTCAGGGTTGACTTAGACAAATTTTACCGGATGTGGTCCAAATGGACTGAGTATGTGAAACCAACAAGGTCGGATTTCAACTGACGCAATATTAGGTTGTGAGGATCTTCGATCTTTATTCCTATCTTTTCTTCCTTGAACGCTTGGTAGGTGGAATAGGTTTATTGTGCTCCCCGTTTCTTTTTGTTAATTGTGTTATTTTATTATTATTTCTGTGTTGTTATTGTATATCTTTGTAATCTCTCAATAAAAAGATAATTTCAAAAAAAAAAAAAGGTGATTATGGCTGTCAAACCTAAACCAAACGTTGTGCACTCAAATCTTTTGCTGTATTTAGTTTATTTTGGCATCCGGATGATGATTCTAGCATGAAATTGCTTGGGCACCTGTTAATTTTTAAGATTTTGACACATTCAGCTCAAATGTACACAATTGCTGATTATGGCTGTCAAATCTAAACCAAACGTTGTGCACTCAAATCTTTTGCTGTATTTAGTTTATTTTGGCATCCGGATGATGATTCTAGCATGAAATTGCTTGGGCACCTGTTAATTTTTAAGATTTTGACACATTCAGCTCAAATGTACAATCATGCGCTAAAAACGCATTTAAAGCAATAAAAAGGTGATTATGGCTGTCAAACCTAAACCAAACGTTGTGCACTCAAATCTTTTGCTGTATTTAGTTTATTTTGGCATCCGGATGATGATTCTAGCATGAAATTGCTTGGGCACCTGTTAATTTTTAAGATTTTGACACATTCAGCTCAAATGTACACAATTGCTGATTATGGCTGTCAAATCTAAACCAAACGTTGTGCACTCAAATCTTTTGCTGTATTTAGTTTATTTTGGCATCCGGATGATGATTCTAGCATGAAATTGCTTGGGCACCTGTTAATTTTTAAGATTTTGACACATTCAGCTCAAATGTACAATCATGCGCTAAAAACGCATTTAAAGCAATAAAAAGGTGATTATGGCTGTCAAACCTAAACCAAACGTTGTGCACTCAAATCTTTTGCTGTATTTAGTTTATTTTGGCATCCGGATGATGATTCTAGCATGAAATTGCTTGGGCACCTGTTAATTTTTAAGATTTTGACACATTCAGCTCAAATGTACACAATTGCTGATTATGGCTGTCAAATCTAAACCAAACGTTGTGCACTCAAATCTTTTGCTGTATTTAGTTTATTTTGGCATCCGGATGATGATTCTAGCATGAAATTGCTTGGGCACCTGTTAATTTTTAAGATTTTGACACATTCAGCTCAAATGTACAATCATGCGCTAAAAACGCATTTAAAGCAATAAAAAGGTGATTATGGCTGTCAAACCTAAACCAAACGTTGTGCACTCAAATCTTTTGCTGTATTTAGTTTATTTTGGCATCCGGATGATGATTCTAGCATGAAATTGCTTGGGCACCTGTTAATTTTTAAGATTTTGACACATTCAGCTCAAATGTACACAATTGCTGATTATGGCTGTCAAATCTAAACCAAACGTTGTGCACTCAAATCTTTTGCTGTATTTAGTTTATTTTGGCATCCGGATGATGATTCTAGCATGAAATTGCTTGGGCACCTGTTAATTTTTAAGATTTTGACACATTCAGCTCAAATGTACAATCATGCGCTAAAAACGCATTTAAAGCAATAAAAAGGTGATTATGGCTGTCAAACCTAAACCAAACGTTGTGCACTCAAATCTTTTGCTGTATTTAGTTTATTTTGGCATCCGGATGATGATTCTAGCATGAAATTGCTTGGGCACCTGTTAATTTTTAAGATTTTGACACATTCAGCTCAAATGTACACAATCGCTGATTATGGCTGTCAAATCTAAACCAAACGTTGTGCACTCAAATCTTTTGCTGTATTTAGTTTATTTTGGCATCCGGATGATGATTCTAGCATGAAATTGCTTGGGCACCTGTTAATTTTTAAGATTTTGACACATTCAGCTCAAATGTACAATCATGCGCTAAAAACGCATTTAAAGCAATAAAAAGGTGATTATGGCTGTCAAACCTAAACCAAACGTTGTGCACTCAAATCTTTTGCTGTATTTAGTTTATTTTGGCATCCGGATGATGATTCTAGCATGAAATTGCTTGGGCACCTGTTAATTTTTAAGATTTTGACACATTCAGCTCAAATGTACACAATTGCTGATTATGGCTGTCAAATCTAAACCAAACGTTGTGCACTCAAATCTTTTGCTGTATTTAGTTTATTTTGGCATCCGGATGATGATTCTAGCATGAAATTGCTTGGGCACCTGTTAATTTTTAAGATTTTGACACATTCAGCTCAAATGTACACAATTGCTGATTATGGCTGTCAAATCTAAACCAAACGTTGTGCACTCAAATCTTTTGCTGTATTTAGTTTATTTTGGCATCCGGATGATGATTCTAGCATGAAATTGCTTGGGCACCTGTTAATTTTTAAGATTTTGACACATTCAGCTCAAATGTACACAATTGCTGATTATGGCTGTCAAATCTAAACCAAACGTTGTGCACTCAAATCTTTTGCTGTATTTAGTTTATTTTGGCATCCGGATGATGATTCTAGCATGAAATTGCTTGGGCACCTGTTAATTTTTAAGATTTTGACACATTCAGCTCAAATGTACAATCATGCGCTAAAAACGCATTTAAAGCAATAAAAAGGTGATTATGGCTGTCAAACCTAAACCAAACGTTGTGCACTCAAATCTTTTGCTGTATTTAGTTTATTTTGGCATCCGGATGATGATTCTAGCATGAAATTGCTTGGGCACCTGTTAATTTTTAAGATTTTGACACATTCAGCTCAAATGTACAATCATGCGCTAAAAACGCATTTAAAGCAATAAAAAGGTGATTATGGCTGTCAAACCTAAACCAAACGTTGTGCACTCAAATCTTTTGCTGTATTTAGTTTATTTTGGCATCCGGATGATGATTCTAGCATGAAATTGCTTGGGCACCTGTTAATTTTTAAGATTTTGACACATTCAGCTCAAATGTACACAATTGCTGATTATGGCTGTCAAATCTAAACCAAACGTTGTGCACTCAAATCTTTTGCTGTATTTAGTTTATTTTGGCATCCGGATGATGATTCTAGCATGAAATTGCTTGGGCACCTGTTAATTTTTAAGATTTTGACACATTCAGCTCAAATGTACAATCATGCGCTAAAAACGCATTTAAAGCAATAAAAAGGTGATTATGGCTGTCAAATCTAAACCAAACGTTGTGCACTCAAATCTTTTGCTGTATTTAGTTTATTTTGGCATCCGGATGATGATTCTAGCATGAAATTGCTTGGGCACCTGTTAATTTTTAAGATTTTGACACATTCAGCTCAAATGTACAATCATGCGCTAAAAACGCATTTAAAGCAATAAAAAGGTGATTATGGCTGTCAAACCTAAACCAAACGTTGTGCACTCAAATCTTTTGCTGTATTTAGTTTATTTTGGCATCCGGATGATGATTCTAGCATGAAATTGCTTGGGCACCTGTTAATTTTTAAGATTTTGACACATTCAGCTCAAATGTACACAATTGCTGATTATGGCTGTCAAATCTAAACCAAACGTTGTGCACTCAAATCTTTTGCTGTATTTAGTTTATTTTGGCATCCGGATGATGATTCTAGCATGAAATTGCTTGGGCACCTGTTAATTTTTAAGATTTTGACACATTCAGCTCAAATGTACAATCATGCGCTAAAAACGCATTTAAAGCAATCAAAATGTGATTATGGCTGTCAAACCTAAACCAAACGTTGTGCACCCAAATCTTTTGCTGTATTTAGTTTATTTTGGCATCCGGATGATGATTCTAGCATGAAATTGCTTGGGCACCTGTTAATTTTTAAGATTTTGACACATTCAGCTCAAATGTACACAATTGCTGATTATGGCTGTCAAATCTAAACCAAACGTTGTGCACTCAAATCTTTTGCTGTATTTAGTTTATTTTGGCATCCGGATAATGATTCTAGCATGAAATTGCTTGGGCACCTGTTAATTTTTAAGATTTTGACACATTCAGCTCAAATGTACAATCATGCGCTAAAAACGCATTTAAAGCAATAGAAAGGTGATTATGGCTGTCAAACCTAAACCAAACGTTGTGCACTCAAATCTTTTGCTGTATTTAGTTTATTTTGGCATCCGGATGATGATTCTAGCATGAAATTGCTTGGGCACCTGTTAATTTTTAAGATTTTGACACATTCAGCTCAAATGTACACAATTGCTGATTATGGCTGTCAAATCTAAACCAAACGTTGTGCACTCAAATCTTTTGCTCTATTTAGTTTATTTTGGCATCCGGATGATGATTCTAGCATGAAATTGCTTGGGCACCTGTTAATTTTTAAGATTTTGACACATTCAGCTCAAATGTACAATCATGCGCTAAAAACGCATTTAAAGCAATAAAAAGGTGATTATGGCTGTCAAACCTAAACCAAACGTTGTGCACTCAAATCTTTTGCTGTATTTAGTTTATTTTGGCATCCGGATGATGATTCTAGCATGAAATTGCTTGGGCACCTGTTAATTTTTAAGATTTTGACACATTCAGCTCAAATGTACACAATTGCTGATTATGGCTGTCAAATCTAAACCAAACGTTGTGCACTCAAATCTTTTGCTGTATTTAGTTTATTTTGGCATCCGGATGATGATTCTAGCATGAAATTGCTTGGGCACCTGTTAATTTTTAAGATTTTGACACATTCAGCTCAAATGTACACAATTGCTGATTATGGCTGTCAAATCTAAACCAAACGTTGTGCACTCAAATCTTTTGCTGTATTTAGTTTATTTTGGCATCCGGATGATGATTCTAGCATGAAATTGCTTGGGCACCTGTTAATTTTTAAGATTTTGACACATTCAGCTTAAATGTACAATCATGCGCTAAAAACGCATTTAAAGCAATAGAAAGGTGATTATGGCTGTCAAACCTAAACCAAACGTTGTGCACTCAAATCTTTTGCTGTATTTAGTTTATTTTGGCATCCGGATGATGATTCTAGCATGAAATTGCTTGGGCACCTGTTAATTTTTAAGATTTTGACACATTCAGCTCAAATGTACACAATTGCTGATTATGGCTGTCAAATCTAAACCAAACGTTGTGCACTCAAATCTTTTGCTGTATTTAGTTTATTTTGGCATCCGGATGATGATTCTAGCATGAAATTGCTTGGGCACCTGTTAATTTTTAAGATTTTGACACATTCAGCTCAAATGTACAATCATGCGCTAAAAACGCATTTAAAGCAATAAAAAGGTGATTATGGCTGTCAAACCTAAACCAAACGTTGTGCACTCAAATCTTTTGCTGTATTTAGTTTATTTTGGCATCCGGATGATGATTCTAGCATGAAATTGCTTGGGCACCTGTTAATTTTTAAGATTTTGACACATTCAGCTCAAATGTACACAATTGCTGATTATGGCTGTCAAATCTAAACCAAACGTTGTGCACTCAAATCTTTTGCTGTATTTAGTTTATTTTGGCATCCGGATGATGATTCTAGCATGAAATTGCTTGGGCACCTGTTAATTTTTAAGATTTTGACACATTCAGCTCAAATGTACAATCATGCGCTAAAAACGCATTTAAAGCAATAAAAAGGTGATTATGGCTGTCAAACCTAAACCAAACGTTGTGCACTCAAATCTTTTGCTGTATTTAGTTTATTTTGGCATCCGGATGATGATTCTAGCATGAAATTGCTTGGGCACCTGTTAATTTTTAAGATTTTGACACATTCAGCTCAAATGTACACAATTGCTGATTATGGCTGTCAAATCTAAACCAAACGTTGTGCACTCAAATCTTTTGCTGTATTTAGTTTATTTTGGCATCCGGATGATGATTCTAGCATGAAATTGCTTGGGCACCTGTTAATTTTTAAGATTTTGACACATTCAGCTCAAATGTACAATCATGCGCTAAAAACGCATTTAAAGCAATAAAAAGGTGATTATGGCTGTCAAACCTAAACCAAACGTTGTGCACTCAAATCTTTTGCTGTATTTAGTTTATTTTGGCATCCGGATGATGATTCTAGCATGAAATTGCTTGGGCACCTGTTAATTTTTAAGATTTTGACACATTCAGCTCAAATGTACACAATTGCTGATTATGGCTGTCAAATCTAAACCAAACGTTGTGCACTCAAATCTTTTGCTGTATTTAGTTTATTTTGGCATCCGGATGATGATTCTAGCATGAAATTGCTTGGGCACCTGTTAATTTTTAAGATTTTGACACATTCAGCTCAAATGTACAATCATGCGCTAAAAACGCATTTAAAGCAATAAAAAGGTGATTATGGCTGTCAAACCTAAACCAAACGTTGTGCACTCAAATCTTTTGCTGTATTTAGTTTATTTTGGCATCCGGATGATGATTCTAGCATGAAATTGCTTGGGCACCTGTTAATTTTTAAGATTTTGACACATTCAGCTCAAATGTACACGATTGCTGATTATGGCTGTCAAATCTAAACCAAACGTTGTGCACTCAAATCTTTTGCTGTATTTAGTTTATTTTGGCATCCGGATGATGATTCTAGCATGAAATTGCTTGGGCACCTGTTAATTTTTAAGATTTTGACACATTCAGCTCAAATGTACAATCATGCGCTAAAAACGCATTTAAAGCAATAAAAAGGTGATTATGGCTGTCAAACCTAAACCAAACGTTGTGCACTCAAATCTTTTGCTGTATTTAGTTTATTTTGGCATCCGGATGATGATTCTAGCATGAAATTGCTTGGGCACCTGTTAATTTTTAAGATTTTGACACATTCAGCTCAAATGTACACAATTGCTGATTATGGCTGTCAAATCTAAACCAAACGTTGTGCACTCAAATCTTTTGCTGTATTTAGTTTATTTTGGCATCCGGATGATGATTCTAGCATGAAATTGCTTGGGCACCTGTTAATTTTTAAGATTTTGACACATTCAGCTCAAATGTACAATCATGCGCTAAAAACGCATTTAAAGCAATAAAAAGGTGATTATGGCTGTCAAACCTAAACCAAACGTTGTGCACTCAAATCTTTTGCTGTATTTAGTTTATTTTGGCATCCGGATGATGATTCTAGCATGAAATTGCTTGGGCACCTGTTAATTTTTAAGATTTTGACACATTCAGCTCAAATGTACACAATTGCTGATTATGGCTGTCAAATCTAAACCAAACGTTGTGCACTCAAATCTTTTGCTGTATTTAGTTTATTTTGGCATCCGGATGATGATTCTAGCATGAAATTGCTTGGGCACCTGTTAATTTTTAAGATTTTGACACATTCAGCTCAAATGTACAATCATGCGCTAAAAACGCATTTAAAGCAATAAAAAGGTGATTATGGCTGTCAAACCTAAACCAAACGTTGTGCACTCAAATCTTTTGCTGTATTTAGTTTATTTTGGCATCCGGATGATGATTCTAGCATGAAATTGCTTGGGCACCTGTTAATTTTTAAGATTTTGACACATTCAGCTCAAATGTACACAATTGCTGATTATGGCTGTCAAATCTAAACCAAACGTTGTGCACTCAAATCTTTTGCTGTATTTAGTTTATTTTGGCATCCGGATGATGATTCTAGCATGAAATTGCTTGGGCACCTGTTAATTTTTAAGATTTTGACACATTCAGCTCAAATGTACAATCATGCGCTAAAAACGCATTTAAAGCAATAAAAAGGTGATTATGGCTTTCAAACCTAAACCAAACGTTGTGCACTCAAATCTTTTGCTGTATTTAGTTTATTTTGGCATCCGGATGATGATTCTAGCATGAAATTGCTTGGGCACCTGTTAATGTTTAAGATTTTGACACATTCAGCTCAAATGTACACAATTGCTGATTATGGCTGTCAAATCTAAACCAAACGTTGTGCACTCAAATCTTTTGCTGTATTTAGTTTATTTTGGCATCCGGATGATGATTCTAGCATGAAATTGCTTGGGCACCTGTTAATTTTTAAGATTTTGACACATTCAGCTCAAATGTACAATCATGTGCTAAAAACGCATTTAAAGCAATAAAAAGGTGATTATGGCTGTCAAACCTAAACCAAACGTTGTGCACTCAAATCTTTTGCTGTATTTAGTTTATTTTGGCATCCGGATGATGATTCTAGCATGAAATTGCTTGGGCACCTGTTAATTTTTAAGATTTTGACACATTCAGCTCAAATGTACACAATTGCTGATTATGGCTGTCAAATCTAAACCAAACGTTGTGCACTCAAATCTTTTGCTGTATTTAGTTTATTTTGGCATCCGGATGATGATTCTAGCATGAAATTGCTTGGGCACCTGTTAATTTTTAAGATTTTGACACATTCAGCTCAAATGTACAATCATGCGCTAAAAACGCATTTAAAGCAATAAAAAGGTGATTATGGCTGTCAAACCTAAACCAAACGTTGTGCACTCAAATCTTTTGCTGTATTTAGTTTATTTTGGCATCCGGATGATGATTCTAGCATGAAATTGCTTGGGCACCTGTTAATTTTTAAGATTTTGACACATTCAGCTCAAATGTACACAATTGCTGATTATGGCTGTCAAATCTAAACCAAACGTTGTGCACTCAAATCTTTTGCTGTATTTAGTTTATTTTGGCATCCGGATGATGATTCTAGCATGAAATTGCTTGGGCACCTGTTAATTTTTAAGATTTTGACACATTCAGCTCAAATGTACACAATTGCTGATTATGGCTGTCAAATCTAAACCAAACGTTGTGCACTCAAATCTTTTGCTGTATTTAGTTTATTTTGGCATCCGGATGATGATTCTAGCATGAAATTGCTTGGGCACCTGTTAATTTTTAAGATTTTGACACATTCAGCTCAAATGTACACAATTGCTGATTATGGCTGTCAAATCTAAACCAAACGTTGTGCACTCAAATCTTTTGCTGTATTTAGTTTATTTTGGCATCCGGATGATGATTCTAGCATGAAATTGCTTGGGCACCTGTTAATTTTTAAGATTTTGACACATTCAGCTCAAATGTACAATCATGCGCTAAAAACGCATTTAAAGCAATAGAAAGGTGATTATGGCTGTCAAACCTAAACCAAACGTTGTGCACTCAAATCTTTTGCTGTATTTAGTTTATTTTGGCATCCGGATGATGATTCTAGCATGAAATTGCTTGGGCACCTGTTAATTTTTAAGATTTTGACACATTCAGCTCAAATGTACACAATTGCTGATTATGGCTGTCAAATCTAAACCAAACGTTGTGCACTCAAATCTTTTGCTGTATTTAGTTTATTTTGGCATCCGGATGATGATTCTAGCATGAAATTGCTTGGGCACCTGTTAATTTTTAAGATTTTGACACATTCAGCTCAAATGTACAATCATGCGCTAAAAACGCATTTAAAGCAATAAAAAGGTGATTATGGCTGTCAAACCTAAACCAAACGTTGTGCACTCAAATCTTTTGCTGTATTTAGTTTATTTTGGCATCCGGATGATGATTCTAGCATGAAATTGCTTGGGCACCTGTTAATTTTTAAGATTTTGACACATTCAGCTCAAATGTACACAATTGCTGATTATGGCTGTCAAATCTAAACCAAACGTTGTGCACTCAAATCTTTTGCTGTATTTAGTTTATTTTGGCATCCGGATGATGATTCTAGCATGAAATTGCTTGGGCACCTGTTAATTTTTAAGATTTTGACACATTCAGCTCAAATGTACAATCATGCGCTAAAAACGCATTTAAAGCAATAAAAAGGTGATTATGGCTGTCAAACCTAAACCAAACGTTGTGCACTCAAATCTTTTGCTGTATTTAGTTTATTTTGGCATCCGGATGATGATTCTAGCATGAAATTGCTTGGGCACCTGTTAATTTTTAAGATTTTGACACATTCAGCTCAAATGTACACAATTGCTGATTATGGCTGTCAAATCTAAACCAAACGTTGTGCACTCAAATCTTTTGCTGTATTTAGTTTATTTTGGCATCCGGATGATGATTCTAGCATGAAATTGCTTGGGCACCTGTTAATTTTTAAGATTTTGACACATTCAGCTCAAATGTACAATCATGCGCTAAAAACGCATTTAAAGCAATAAAAAGGTGATTATGGCTGTCAAACCTAAACCAAACGTTGTGCACTCAAATCTTTTGCTGTATTTAGTTTATTTTGGCATCCGGATGATGATTCTAGCATGAAATTGCTTGGGCACCTGTTAATTTTTAAGATTTTGACACATTCAGCTCAAATGTACACAATTGCTGATTATGGCTGTCAAATCTAAACCAAACGTTGTGCACTCAAATCTTTTGCTGTATTTAGTTTATTTTGGCATCCGGATGATGATTCTAGCATGAAATTGCTTGGGCACCTGTTAATTTTTAAGATTTTGACACATTCAGCTCAAATGTACAATCATGCGCTAAAAACGCATTTAAAGCAATAAAAATGTGATTATGGCTGTCAAACCTAAACCAAACGTTGTGCACCCAAATCTTTTGCTGTATTTAGTTTATTTTGGCATCCGGATGATGATTCTAGCATGAAATTGCTTGGGCACCTGTTAATTTTTAAGATTTTGACACATTCAGCTCAAATGTACACAATTGCTGATTATGGCTGTCAAATCTAAACCAAACGTTGTGCACTCAAATCTTTTGCTGTATTTAGTTTATTTTGGCATCCGGATGATGATTCTAGCATGAAATTGATTGGGCACCTGTTAATTTTTAAGATTTTGACACATTCAGCTCAAATGTACAATCATGCGCTAAAAACGCATTTAAAGCAATAGAAAGGTGATTATGGCTGTCAAACCTAAACCAAACGTTGTGCACTCAAATCTTTTGCTGTATTTAGTTTATTTTGGCATCCGGATGATGATTCTAGCATGAAATTGCTTGGGCACCTGTTAATTTTTAAGATTTTGACACATTCAGCTCAAATGTACACAATTGCTGATTATGGCTGTCAAATCTAAACCAAACGTTGTGCACTCAAATCTTTTGCTGTATTTAGTTTATTTTGGCATCCGGATGATGATTCTAGCATGAAATTGCTTGGGCACCTGTTAATTTTTAAGATTTTGACACATTCAGCTCAAATGTACAATCATGCGCTAAAAACGCATTTAAAGCAATAAAAAGGTGATTATGGCTGTCAAACCTAAACCAAACGTTGTGCACTCAAATCTTTTGCTGTATTTAGTTTATTTTGGCATCCGGATGATGATTCTAGCATGAAATTGCTTGGGCACCTGTTAATTTTTAAGATTTTGACACATTCAGCTCAAATGTACACAATTGCTGATTATGGCTGTCAAATCTAAACCAAACGTTGTGCACTCAAATCTTTTGCTGTATTTAGTTTATTTTGGCATCCGGATGATGATTCTAGCATGAAATTGCTTGGGCACCTGTTAATTTTTAAGATTTTGACACATTCAGCTCAAATGTACAATCATGCGCTAAAAACGCATTTAAAGCAATAAAAAGGTGATTATGGCTGTCAAACCTAAACCAAACGTTGTGCACTCAAATCTTTTGCTGTATTTAGTTTATTTTGGCATCCGGATGATGATTCTAGCATGAAATTGCTTGGGCACCTGTTAATTTTTAAGATTTTGACACATTCAGCTCAAATGTACACAATTGCTGATTATGGCTGTCAAATCTAAACCAAACGTTGTGCACTCAAATCTTTTGCTGTATTTAGTTTATTTTGGCATCCGGATGATGATTCTAGCATGAAATTGCTTGGGCACCTGTTAATTTTTAAGAT
The DNA here is from genome assembly GCF_051991245.1 of Festucalex cinctus. Classification (NCBI taxonomy): domain Eukaryota; kingdom Metazoa; phylum Chordata; class Actinopteri; order Syngnathiformes; family Syngnathidae; genus Festucalex; species Festucalex cinctus. The sequence goes on from NW_027520499.1 coordinate 13,684, forward strand.
TTTGACACATTCAGCTCAAATGTACAATCATGCGCTAAAAACGCATTTAAAGCAATAAAAAGGTGATTATGGCTGTCAAACCTAAACCAAACGTTGTGCACTCAAATCTTTTGCTGTATTTAGTTTATTTTGGCATCCGGATGATGATTCTAGCATGAAATTGCTTGGGCACCTGTTAATTTTTAAGATTTTGACACATTCAGCTCAAATGTACACAATTGCTGATTATGGCTGTCAAATCTAAACCAAACGTTGTGCACTCAAATCTTTTGCTGTATTTAGTTTATTTTGGCATCCGGATGATGATTCTAGCATGAAATTGCTTGGGCACCTGTTAATTTTTAAGATTTTGACACATTCAGCTCAAATGTACAATCATGCGCTAAAAACGCATTTAAAGCAATAAAAAGGTGATTATGGCTGTCAAACCTAAACCAAACGTTGTGCACTCAAATCTTTTGCTGTATTTAGTTTATTTTGGCATCCGGATGATGATTCTAGCATGAAATTGCTTGGGCACCTGTTAATTTTTAAGATTTTGACACATTCCGCTCAAATGTACACAATTGCTGATTATGGCTGTCAAATCTAAACCAAACGTTGTGCACTCAAATCTTTTGCTGTATTTAGTTTATTTTGGCATCCGGATGATGATTCTAGCATGAAATTGCTTGGGCCACCTGTTAATTTTTAAGATTTTGACACATTCAGCTCAAATGTACAATCATGCGCTAAAAACGCATTTAAAGCAATAAAAAGGTGATTATGGCTGTCAAACCTAAACCAAACGTTGTGCACTCAAATCTTTTGCTGTATTTAGTTTATTTTGGCATCCGGATGATGATTCTAGCATGAAATTGCTTGGGCACCTGTTAATTTTTAAGATTTTGACACATTCAGCTCAAATGTACACAATTGCTGATTATGGCTGTCAAATCTAAACCAAACGTTGTGCACTCAAATCTTTTGCTGTATTTAGTTTATTTTGGCATCCGGATGATGATTCTAGCATGAAATTGCTTGGGCCACCTGTTAATTTTTAAGATTTTGACACATTCAGCTCAAATGTACAATCATGCGCTAAAAACGCATTTAAAGCAATAAAAAGGTGATTATGGCTGTCAAACCTAAACCAAACGTTGTGCACTCAAATCTTTTGCTGTATTTAGTTTATTTTGGCATCCGGATGATGATTCTAGCATGAAATTGCTTGGGCACCTGTTAATTTTTAAGATTTTGACACATTCAGCTCAAATGTACACAATTGCTGATTATGGCTGTCAAATCTAAACCAAACGTTGTGCACTCAAATCTTTTGCTGTATTTAGTTTATTTTGGCATCCGGATGATGATTCTAGCATGAAATTGCTTGGGCACCTGTTAATTTTTAAGATTTTGACACATTCAGCTCAAATGTACAATCATGCGCTAAAAACGCATTTAAAGCAATAAAAAGGTGATTATGGCTGTCAAACCTAAACCAAACGTTGTGCACTCAAATCTTTTGCTGTATTTAGTTTATTTTGGCATCCGGATGATGATTCTAGCATGAAATTGCTTGGGCACCTGTTAATTTTTAAGATTTTGACACATTCAGCTCAAATGTACACGATTGCTGATTATGGCTGTCAAATCTAAACCAAACGTTGTGCACTCAAATCTTTTGCTGTATTTAGTTTATTTTGGCATCCGGATGATGATTCTAGCATGAAATTGCTTGGGCACCTGTTAATTTTTAAGATTTTGACACATTCAGCTCAAATGTACAATCATGCGCTAAAAACGCATTTAAAGCAATAAAAAGGTGATTATGGCTGTCAAACCTAAACCAAACGTTGTGCACTCAAATCTTTTGCTGTATTTAGTTTATTTTGGCATCCGGATGATGATTCTAGCATGAAATTGCTTGGGCACCTGTTAATTTTTAAGATTTTGACACATTCAGCTCAAATGTACACAATTGCTGATTATGGCTGTCAAATCTAAACCAAACGTTGTGCACTCAAATCTTTTGCTGTATTTAGTTTATTTTGGCATCCGGATGATGATTCTAGCATGAAATTTCTTGGGCACCTGTTAATTTTTAAGATTTTGACACATTCAGCTCAAATGTACACAATTGCTGATTATGGCTGTCAAATCTAAACCAAACGTTGTGCACTCAAATCTTTTGCTGTATTTAGTTTATTTTGGCATCCGGATGATGATTCTAGCATGAAATTGCTTGGGCACCTGTTAATTTTTAAGATTTTGACACATTCAGCTCAAATGTACAATCATGCGCTAAAAACGCATTTAAAGCAATAAAAAGGTGATTATGGCTGTCAAACCTAAACCAAACGTTGTGCACTCAAATCTTTTGCTGTATTTAGTTTATTTTGGCATCCGGATGATGATTCTAGCATGAAATTGCTTGGGCACCTGTTAATTTTTAAGATTTTGACACATTCACCTCAAATGTACACAATTGCTGATTATGGCTGTCAAATCTAAACCAAACGTTGTGCACTCAAATCTTTTGCTGTATTTAGTTTATTTTGGCATCCGGATGATGATTCTAGCATGAAATTGCTTGGGCACCTGTTAATTTTTAAGATTTTGACACATTCAGCTCAAATGTACAATCATGCGCTACAAACGCATTTAAATCAATAAAAAGGTGATTATGGCTGTCAAACCAAAACCAAACGTTGTGCACTCAAATCTTTTGCTGTATTTAGTTTATTTTGGCATCCGGATGATGATTCTAGCATGAAATTGCTTGGGCACCTGTTAATTTTTAAGATTTTGACACATTCAGCTCAAATGTACACAATTGCTGATTATGGCTGTCAAATCTAAACCAAACGTTGTGCACTCAAATCTTTTGCTGTATTTAGTTTATTTTGGCATCCGGATGATGATTCTAGCATGAAATTGCTTGGGCACCTGTTAATTTTTAAGATTTTGACACATTCAGCTCAAATGTACAATCATGCGCTAAAAACGCATTTAAAGCAATAAAAAGGTGATTATGGCTGTCAAACCTAAACCAAACGTTGTGCACTCAAATCTTTTGCTGTATTTAGTTTATTTTGGCATCCGGATGATGATTCTAGCATGAAATTGCTTGGGCACCTGTTAATTTTTAAGATTTTGACACATTCAGCTCAAATGTACACAATTGCTGATTATGGCTGTCAAATCTAAACCAAACGTTGTGCACTCAAATCTTTTGCTGTATTTAGTTTATTTTGGCATCCGGATGATGATTCTAGCATGAAATTGCTTGGGCACCTGTTAATTTTTAAGATTTTGACACATTCAGCTCAAATGTACAATCATGCGCTAAAAACGCATTTAAAGCAATAAAAAGGTGATTATGGCTGTCAAACCTAAACCAAACGTTGTGCACTCAAATCTTTTGCTGTATTTAGTTTATTTTGGCATCCGGATGATGATTCTAGCATGAAATTGCTTGGGCACCTGTTAATTTTTAAGATTTTGACACATTCAGCTCAAATGTACACAATTGCTGATTATGGCTGTCAAATCTAAACCAAACGTTGTGCACTCAAATCTTTTGCTGTATTTAGTTTATTTTGGCATCCGGATGATGATTCTAGCATGAAATTGCTTGGGCACCTGTTAATTTTTAAGATTTTGACACATTCAGCTCAAATGTACAATCATGCGCTAAAAACGCATTTAAAGCAATAAAAATGTGATTATGGCTGTCAAACCTAAACCAAACGTTGTGCACTCAAATCTTTTGCTGTATTTAGTTTATTTTGGCATCCGGATGATGATTCTAGCATGAAATTGCTTGGGCACCTGTTAATTTTTAAGATTTTGACACATTCAGCTCAAATGTACACAATTGCTGATTATGGCTGTCAAATCTAAACCAAACGTTGTGCACTCAAATCTTTTGCTGTATTTAGTTTATTTTGGCATCCGGATGATGATTCTAGCACTTAATTGCTTGGGCACCTGTTAATTTTTAAGATTTTGACACATTGAGCTCAAATGTACAATCATGCGCTAAAAACGCATTTAAAGCAATAAAAAGGTGATTATGGCTGTCAAACCTAAACCAAACGTTGTGCACTCAAATCTTTTGCTGTATTTAGTTTATTTTGGCATCCGGATGATGATTCTAGCATGAAATTGCTTGGGCACCTGTTAATTTTTAAGATTTTGACACATTCAGCTCAAATGTACAATCATGCGCTAAAAACGCATTTAAAGCAATAAAAAGGTGATTATGGCTGTCAAACCTAAACCAAACGTTGTGCACTCAAATCTTTTGCTGTATTTAGTTTATTTTGGCATCCGGATGATGATTCTAGCATGAAATTGCTTGGGCACCTGTTAATTTTTAAGATTTTGACACATTCAGCTCAAATGTACACAATTGCTGATTATGGCTGTCAAATCTAAACCAAACGTTGTGCACTCAAATCTTTTGCTGTATTTAGTTTATTTTGGCATCCGGATGATGATTCTAGCATGAAATTGCTTGGGCACCTGTTAATTTTTAAGATTTTGACACATTCAGCTCAAATGTACAATCATGCGCTAAAAACGCATTTAAAGCAATAAAAAGGTGATTATGGCTGTCAAACCTAAACCAAACGTTGTGCACTCAAATCTTTTGCTGTATTTAGTTTATTTTGGCATCCGGATGATGATTCTAGCATGAAATTGCTTGGGCACCTGTTAATTTTTAAGATTTTGACACATTCAGCTCAAATGTACACAATTGCTGATTATGGCTGTCAAATCTAAACCAAACGTTGTGCACTCAAATATTTTGCTGTATTTAGTTTATTTTGGCATCCGGATGATGATTCTAGCATGAAATTGCTTGGGCACCTGTTAATTTTTAAGATTTTGACACATTCAGCTCAAATGTACAATCATGCGCTAAAAACGCATTTAAAGCAATAGAAAGGTGATTATGGCTGTCAAACCTAAACCAAACGTTGTGCACTCAAATCTTTTGCTGTATTTAGTTTATTTTGGCATCCGGATGATGATTCTAGCATGAAATTGCTTGGGCACCTGTTAATTTTTAAGATTTTGACACATTCAGCTCAAATGTACACAATTGCTGATTATGGCTGTCAAATCTAAACCAAACGTTGTGCACTCAAATCTTTTGCTGTATTTAGTTTATTTTGGCATCCGGATGATGATTCTAGCATGAAATTGCTTGGGCACCTGTTAATTTTTAAGATTTTGACACATTCAGCTCAAATGTACAATCATGCGCTAAAAACGCATTTAAAGCAATAAAAAGGTGATTATGGCTGTCAAACCTAAACCAAACGTTGTGCACTCAAATCTTTTGCTGTATTTAGTTTATTTTGGCATCCGGATGATGATTCTAGCATGAAATTGCTTGGGCACCTGTTAATTTTTAAGATTTTGACACATTCAGCTCAAATGTACACAATTGCTGATTATGGCTGTCAAATCTAAACCAAACGTTGTGCACTCAAATCTTTTGCTGTATTTAGTTTATTTTGGCATCCGGATGATGATTCTAGCATGAAATTGCTTGGGCACCTGTTAATTTTTAAGATTTTGACACATTCAGCTCAAATGTACAATCATGCGCTAAAAACGCATTTAAAGCAATAAAAAGGTGATTATGGCTGTCAAACCTAAACCAAACGTTGTGCACTCAAATCTTTTGCTGTATTTAGTTTATTTTGGCATCCGGATGATGATTCTAGCATGAAATTGCTTGGGCACCTGTTAATTTTTAAGATTTTGACACATTCAGCTCAAATGTACACAATTGCTGATTATGGCTGTCAAATCTAAACCAAACGTTGTGCACTCAAATCTTTTGCTGTATTTAGTTTATTTTGGCATCCGGATGATGATTCTAGCATGAAATTGCTTGGGCACCTGTTAATTTTTAAGATTTTGACACATTCAGCTCAAATGTACAATCATGCGCTAAAAACGCATTTAAAGCAATAAAAAGGTGATTATGGCTGTCAAACCTAAACCAAACGTTGTGCACTCAAATCTTTTGCTGTATTTAGTTTATTTTGGCACCCGGATGATGATTCTAGCATGAAATTGCTTGGGCACCTGTTAATTTTTAAGATTTTGACACATTCAGCTCAAATGTACACAATTGCTGATTATGGCTGTCAAATCTAAACCAAACGTTGTGCACTCAAATCTTTTGCTGTATTTAGTTTATTTTGGCATCCGGATGATGATTCTAGCATGAAATTGCTTGGGCACCTGTTAATTTTAAAGATTTTGACACATTCAGCTCAAATGTACAATCATGCGCTAAAAACGCATTTAAAGCAATAAAAAGGTGATTATGGCTGTCAAACCTAAACCAAACGTTGTGCACTCAAATCTTTTGCTGTATTTAGTTTATTTTGGCATCCGGATGATGATTCTAGCATGAAATTGCTTGGGCACCTGTTAATTTTTAAGATTTTGACACATTCAGCTCAAATGTACACGATTGCTGATTATGGCTGTCAAATCTAAACCAAACGTTGTGCACTCAAATCTTTTGCTGTATTTAGTTTATTTTGGCATCCGGATGATGATTCTAGCATGAAATTGCTTGGGCACCTGTTAATTTTTAAGATTTTGACACATTCAGCTCAAATGTACAATCATGCGCTAAAAACGCATTTAAAGCAATAAAAAGGTGATTATGGCTGTCAAACCTAAACCAAACGTTGTGCACTCAAATCTTTTGCTGTATTTAGTTTATTTTGGCATCCGGATGATGATTCTAGCATGAAATTGCTTGGGCACCTGTTAATTTTTAAGATTTTGACACATTCAGCTCAAATGTACACGATTGCTGATTATGGCTGTCAAATCTAAACCAAACGTTGTGCACTCAAATCTTTTGCTGTATTTAGTTTATTTTGGCATCCGGATGATGATTCTAGCATGAAATTGCTTGGGCACCTGTTAATTTTTAAGATTTTGACACATTCAGCTCAAATGTACAATCATGCGCTAAAAACGCATTTAAAGCAATAAAAAGGTGATTATGGCTGTCAAACCTAAACCAAACGTTGTGCACTCAAATCTTTTGCTGTATTTAGTTTATTTTGGCATCCGGATGATGATTCTAGCATGAAATTGCTTGGGCACCTGTTAATTTTTAAGATTTTGACACATTCAGCTCAAATGTACACAATTGCTGATTATGGCTGTCAAATCTAAACCAAACGTTGTGCACTCAAATCTTTTGCTGTATTTAGTTTATTTTGGCATCCGGATGATGATTCTAGCATGAAATTGCTTGGGCACCTGTTAATTTTTAAGATTTTGACACATTCAGCTCAAATGTACAATCATGCGCTAAAAACGCATTTAAAGCAATAAAAAGGTGATTATGGCTGTCAAACCTAAACCAAACGTGCACTCAAATCTTTTGCTGTATTTCGTTTATTTTGGCATCCGGATGATGATTCTAGCATGAAATTGCTTGGGCACCTGTTAATTTTTAAGATTTTGACACATTCAGCTCAAATGTACACAATTGCTGATTATGGCTGTCAAATCTAAACCAAACGTTGTGCACTCAAATCTTTTGCTGTATTTAGTTTATTTTGGCATCCGGATGATGATTCTAGCATGAAATTGCTTGGGCACCTGTTAATTTTTAAGATTTTGACACATTCAGCTCAAATGTACAATCATGCGCTAAAAACGCATTTAAAGCAATAAAAATGTGATTATGGCTGTCAAACCTAAACCAAACGTTGTGCACTCAAATCTTTTGCTGTATTTAGTTTATTTTGGCATCCGGATGATGATTCTAGCATGAAATTGCTTGGGCACCTGTTAATTTTTAAGATTTTGACACATTCACCTCAAATGTACACGATTGCTGATTATGGCTGTCAAATCTAAACCAAACGTTGTGCACTCAAATCTTTTGCTGTATTTAGTTTATTTTGGCATCCGGATGATGATTCTAGCATGAAATTGCTTGGGCACCTGTTAATTTTTAAGATTTTGACACATTCAGCTCAAATGTACAATCATGCGCTAAAAACGCATTTAAAGCAATAAAAAGGTGATTATGGCTGTCAAACCTAAACCAAACGTTGTGCACTCAAATCTTTTGCTGTATTTAGTTTATTTTGGCATCCGGATGATGATTCTAGCATGAAATTGCTTGGGCACCTGTTAATTTTTAAGATTTTGACACATTCAGCTCAAATGTACACGATTGCTGATTATGGCTGTCAAATCTAAACCAAACGTTGTGCACTCAAATCTTTTGCTGTATTTAGTTTATTTTGGCATCCGGATGATGATTCTAGCATGAAATTGCTTGGGCACCTGTTAATTTTTAAGATTTTGACACATTCAGCTCAAATGTACAATCATGCGCTAAAAACGCATTTAAAGCAATAAAAAGGTGATTATGGCTGTCAAACCTAAACCAAACGTTGTGCACTCAAATCTTTTGCTGTATTTAGTTTATTTTGGCATCCGGATGATGATTCTAGCATGAAATTGCTTGGGCACCTGTTAATTTTTAAGATTTTGACACATTCAGCTCAAATGTACACAATTGCTGATTATGGCTGTCAAATCTAAACCAAACGTTGTGCACTCAAATCTTTTGCTGTATTTAGTTTATTTTGGCATCCGGATGATGATTCTAGCATGAAATTGCTTGGGCACCTGTTAATTTTTAAGATTTTGACACATTCAGCTCAAATGTACAATCATGCGCTAAAAACGCATTTAAAGCAATAAAAAGGTGATTATGGCTGTCAAACCTAAACCAAACGTGCACTCAAATCTTTTGCTGTATTTCGTTTATTTTGGCATCCGGATGATGATTCTAGCATGAAATTGCTTGGGCACCTGTTAATTTTTAAGATTTTGACACATTCAGCTCAAATGTACACAATTGCTGATTATGGCTGTCAAATCTAAACCAAACGTTGTGCACTCAAATCTTTTGCTGTATTTAGTTTATTTTGGCATCCGGATGATGATTCTAGCATGAAATTGCTTGGGCACCTGTTAATTTTTAAGATTTTGACACATTCAGCTCAAATGTACAATCATGCGCTAAAAACGCATTTAAAGCAATAAAAATGTGATTATGGCTGTCAAACCTAAACCAAACGTTGTGCACTCAAATCTTTTGCTGTATTTAGTTTATTTTGGCATCCGGATGATGATTCTAGCATGAAATTGCTTGGGCACCTGTTAATTTTTAAGATTTTGACACATTCAGCTCAAATGTACACAATTGCTGATTATGGCTGTCAAATCTAAACCAAACGTTGTGCACTCAAATCTTTTGCTGTATTTAGTTTATTTTGGCATCCGGATGATGATTCTAGCATGAAATTGCTTGGGCACCTGTTAATTTTTAAGATTTTGACACATTCAGCTCAAATGTACAATCATGCGCTAAAAACGCATTTAAAGCAATAAAAAGGTGATTATGGCTGTCAAACCTAAACCAAACGTTGTGCACTCAAATCTTTTGCTGTATTTAGTTTATTTTGGCATCCGGATGATGATTCTAGCATGAAATTGCTTGGGCACCTGTTAATTTTTAAGATTTTGACACATTCAGCTCAAATGTACACAATTGCTGATTATGGCTGTCAAATCTAAACCAAACGTTGTGCACTCAAATCTTTTGCTGTATTTAGTTTATTTTGGCATCCGGATGATGATTCTAGCATGAAATTGCTTGGGCACCTGTTAATTTTTAAGATTTTGACACATTCAGCTCAAATGTACAATCATGCGCTAAAAACGCATTTAAAGCAATAAAAATGTGATTATGGCTGTCAAACCTAAACCAAACGTTGTGCACTCAAATCTTTTGCTGTATTTAGTTTATTTTGGCATCCGGATGATGATTCTAGCATGAAATTGCTTGGGCACCTGTTAATTTTTAAGATTTTGACACATTCAGCTCAAATGTACACAATTGCTGATTATGGCTGTCAAATCTAAACCAAACGTTGTGCACTCAAATCTTTTGCTGTATTTAGTTTATTTTGGCATCCGGATGATGATTCTAGCATGAAATTGCTTGGGCACCTGTTAATTTTTAAGATTTTGACACATTCAGCTCAAATGTACAATCATGCGCTAAAAACGCATTTAAAGCAATAAAAAGGTGATTATGGCTGTCAAACCTAAACCAAACGTTGTGCACTCAAATCTTTTGCTGTATTTAGTTTATTTTGGCATCCGGATGATGATTCTAGCATGAAATTGCTTGGGCACCTGTTAATTTTTAAGATTTTGACACATTCAGCTCAAATGTACACAATTGCTGATTATGGCTGTCAAATCTAAACCAAACGTTGTGCACTCAAATCTTTTGCTGTATTTAGTTTATTTTGGCATCCGGATGATGATTCTAGCATGAAATTGCTTGGGCACCTGTTAATTTTTAAGATTTTGACACATTCAGCTCAAATGTACAATCATGCGCTAAAAACGCATTTAAAGCAATAAAAAGGTGATTATGGCTGTCAAACCTAAACCAAACGTTGTGCACTCAAATCTTTTGCTGTATTTAGTTTATTTTGGCATCCGGATGATGATTCTAGCATGAAATTGCTTGGGCACCTGTTAATTTTTAAGATTTTGACACATTCAGCTCAAATGTACACAATTGCTGATTATGGCTGTCAAATCTAAACCAAACGTTGTGCACTCAAATCTTTTGCTGTATTTAGTTTATTTTGGCATCCGGATGATGATTCTAGCATGAAATTGCTTGGGCACCTGTTAATTTTTAAGATTTTGACACATTCAGCTCAAATGTACACAATTGCTGATTATGGCTGTCAAATCTAAACCAAACGTTATGCACTCAAATCTTTTGCTGTATTTAGTTTATTTTGGCATCCGGATGATGATTCTAGCATGAAATTGCTTGGGCACCTGTTAATTTTTAAGATTTTGACACATTCAGCTCAAATGTACAATCATGCGCTAAAAACGCATTTAAAGCAATAAAAAGGTGATTATGGCTGTCAAACCTAAACCAAACGTTGTGCACTCAAATCTTTTGCTGTATTTAGTTTATTTTGGCATCCGGATGATGATTCTAGCATGAAATTGCTTGGGCACCTGTTAATTTTTAAGATTTTGACACATTCACCTCAAATGTACACAATTGCTGATTATGGCTGTCAAATCTAAACCAAACGTTGTGCACTCAAATCTTTTGCTGTATTTAGTTTATTTTGGCATCCGGATGATGATTCTAGCATGAAATTGCTTGGGCACCTGTTAATTTTTAAGATTTTGACACATTCAGCTCAAATGTACAATCATGCGCTACAAACGCATTTAAATCAATAAAAAGGTGATTATGGCTGTCAAACCAAAACCAAACGTTGTGCACTCAAATCTTTTGCTGTATTTAGTTTATTTTGGCATCCGGATGATGATTCTAGCATGAAATTGCTTGGGCACCTGTTAATTTTTAAGATTTTGACACATTCAGCTCAAATGTACACAATTGCTGATTATGGCTGTCAAATCTAAACCAAACGTTGTGCACTCAAATCTTTTGCTGTATTTAGTTTATTTTGGCATCCGGATGATGATTCTAGCATGAAATTGCTTGGGCACCTGTTAATTTTTAAGATTTTGACACATTCAGCTCAAATGTACAATCATGCGCTAAAAACGCATTTAAAGCAATAAAAATGTGATTATGGCTGTCAAACCTAAACCAAACGTTGTGCACTCAAATCTTTTGCTGTATTTAGTTTATTTTGGCATCCGGATGATGATTCTAGCATGAAATTGCTTGGGCACCTGTTAATTTTTAAGATTTTGACACATTCAGCTCAAATGTACACAATTGCTGATTATGGCTGTCAAATCTAAACCAAACGTTGTGCACTCAAATCTTTTGCTGTATTTAGTTTATTTTGGCATCCGGATGATGATTCTAGCATGAAATTGCTTGGGCACCTGTTAATTTTTAAGATTTTGACACATTCAGCTCAAATGTACAATCATGCGCTAAAAACGCATTTAAAGCAATAAAAAGGTGATTATGGCTGTCAAACCTAAACCAAACGTTGTGCACTCAAATCTTTTGCTGTATTTAGTTTATTTTGGCATCCGGATGATGATTCTAGCATGAAATTGCTTGGGCACCTGTTAATTTTTAAGATTTTGACACATTCAGCTCAAATGTACACAATTGCTGATTATGGCTGTCAAATCTAAACCAAACGTTGTGCACTCAAATCTTTTGCTGTATTTAGTTTATTTTGGCATCCGGATGATGATTCTAGCATGAAATTGCTTGGGCACCTGTTAATTTTTAAGATTTTGACACATTCAGCTCAAATGTACAATCATGCGCTAAAAACGCATTTAAAGCAATAAAAATGTGATTATGGCTGTCAAACCTAAACCAAACGTTGTGCACTCAAATCTTTTGCTGTATTTAGTTTATTTTGGCATCCGGATGATGATTCTAGCATGAAATTGCTTGGGCACCTGTTAATTTTTAAGATTTTGACACATTCAGCTCAAATGTACACAATTGCTGATTATGGCTGTCAAATCTAAACCAAACGTTGTGCACTCAAATCTTTTGCTGTATTTAGTTTATTTTGGCATCCGGATGATGATTCTAGCATGAAATTGCTTGGGCACCTGTTAATTTTTAAGATTTTGACACATTCAGCTCAAATGTACACAATTGCTGATTATGGCTGTCAAATCTAAACCAAACGTTGTGCACTCAAATCTTTTGCTGTATTTAGTTTATTTTGGCATCCGGATGATGATTCTAGCATGAAATTGCTTGGGCACCTGTTAATTTTTAAGATTTTGACACATTCAGCTCAAATGTACAATCATGCGCTAAAAACGCATTTAAAGCAATAAAAATGTGATTATGGCTGTCAAACCTAAACCAAACGTTGTGCACTCAAATCTTTTGCTGTATTTAGTTTATTTTGGCATCCGGATGATGATTCTAGCATGAAATTGCTTGGGCACCTGTTAATTTTTAAGATTTTGACACATTCAGCTCAAATGTACACAATTGCTGATTATGGCTGTCAAATCTAAACCAAACGTTGTGCACTCAAATCTTTTGCTGTATTTAGTTTATTTTGGCATCCGGATGATGATTCTAGCATGAAATTGCTTGGGCACCTGTTAATTTTTAAGATTTTGACACATTCAGCTCAAATGTACAATCATGCGCTAAAAACGCATTTAAAGCAATAAAAAGGTGATTATGGCTGTCAAACCTAAACCAAACGTTGTGCACTCAAATCTTTTGCTGTATTTAGTTTATTTTGGCATCCGGATGATGATTCTAGCATGAAATTGCTTGGGCACCTGTTAATTTTTAAGATTTTGACACATTCAGCTCAAATGTACACAATTGCTGATTATGGCTGTCAAATCTAAACCAAACGTTGTGCACTCAAATCTTTTGCTGTATTTAGTTTATTTTGGCATCCGGATGATGATTCTAGCATGAAATTGCTTGGGCACCTGTTAATTTTTAAGATTTTGACACATTCAGCTCAAATGTACAATCATGCGCTAAAAACGCATTTAAAGCAATAAAAAGGTGATTATGGCTGTCAAACCTAAACCAAACGTTGTGCACTCAAATCTTTTGCTGTATTTAGTTTATTTTGGCATCCGGATGATGATTCTAGCATGAAATTGCTTGGGCACCTGTTAATTTTTAAGATTTTGACACATTCAGCTCAAATGTACACAATTGCTGATTATGGCTGTCAAATCTAAACCAAACGTTGTGCACTCAAATCTTTTGCTGTATTTAGTTTATTTTGGCATCCGGATGATGATTCTAGCATGAAATTGCTTGGGCACCTGTTAATTTTTAAGATTTTGACACATTCAGCTCAAATGTACAATCATGCGCTAAAAACGCATTTAAAGCAATAGAAAGGTGATTATGGCTGTCAAACCTAAACCAAACGTTGTGCACTCAAATCTTTTGCTGTATTTAGTTTATTTTGGCATCCGGATGATGATTCTAGCATGAAATTGCTTGGGCACCTGTTAATTTTTAAGATTTTGACACATTCAGCTCAAATGTACACAATTGCTGATTATGGCTGTCAAATCTAAACCAAACGTTGTGCACTCAAATCTTTTGCTGTATTTAGTTTATTTTGGCATCCGGATGATGATTCTAGCATGAAATTGCTTGGGCACCTGTTAATTTTTAAGATTTTGACACATTCAGCTCAAATGTACAATCATGCGCTAAAAACGCATTTAAAGCAATAAAAATGTGATTATGGCTGTCAAACCTAAACCAAACGTTGTGCACTCAAATCTTTTGCTGTATTTAGTTTATTTGGCATCCGGATGATGATTCTAGCATGAAATTGCTTGGGCACCTGTTAATTTTTAAGATTTTGACACATTCAGCTCAAATGTACACAATTGCTGATTATGGCTGTCAAATCTAAACCAAACGTTGTGCACTCAAATCTTTTGCTGTATTTAGTTTATTTTGGCATCCGGATGATGATTCTAGCATGAAATTGCTTGGGCACCTGTTAATTTTTAAGATTTTGACACATTCAGCTCAAATGTACAATCATGCGCTAAAAACGCATTTAAAGCAATAAAAAGGTGATTATGGCTGTCAAACCTAAACCAAACGTTGTGCACTCAAATCTTTTGCTGTATTTAGTTTATTTTGGCATCCGGATGATGATTCTAGCATGAAATTGCTTGGGCACCTGTTAATTTTTAAGATTTTGACACATTCAGCTCAAATGTACAATCATGCGCTAAAAACGCATTTAAAGCAATAAAAAGGTGATTATGGCTGTCAAACCTAAACCAAACGTTGTGCACTCAAATCTTTTGCTGTATTTAGTTTATTTTGGCATCCGGATGATGATTCTAGCATGAAATTGCTTGGGCACCTGTTAATTTTTAAGATTTTGAAACATTCAGCTCAAATGTACACAATTGCTGATTATGGCTGTCAAATCTAAACCAAACGTTGTGCACTCAAATCTTTTGCTGTATTTAGTTTATTTTGGCATCCGGATGATGATTCTAGCATGAAATTGCTTGGGCACCTGTTAATTTTTAAGATTTTGACACATTCAGCTCAAATGTACAATCATGCGCTAAAAACGCATTTAAAGCAATAAAAAGGTGATTATGGCTGTCAAACCTAAACCAAACGTTGTGCACTCAAATCTTTTGCTGTATTTAGTTTATTTTGGCATCCGGATGATGATTCTAGCATGAAATTGCTTGGGCACCTGTTAATTTTTAAGATTTTGACACATTCAGCTCAAATGTACACAATTGCTGATTATGGCTGTCAAATCTAAACCAAACGTTGTGCACTCAAATCTTTTGCTGTATTTAGTTTATTTTGGCATCCGGATGATGATTCTAGCATGAAATTGCTTGGGCACCTGTTAATTTTTAAGATTTTGACACATTCAGCTCAAATGTACAATCATGCGCTAAAAACGCATTTAAAGCAATAAAAAGGTGATTATGGCTGTCAAACCTAAACCAAACGTTGTGCACTCAAATCTTTTGCTGTATTTAGTTTATTTTGGCATCCGGATGATGATTCTAGCATGAAATTGCTTGGGCACCTGTTAATTTTTAAGATTTTGACACATTCAGCTCAAATGTACACAATTGCTGATTATGGCTGTCAAATCTAAACCAAACGTTGTGCACTCAAATCTTTTGCTGTATTTAGTTTATTTTGGCATCCGGATGATGATTCTAGCATGAAATTGCTTGGGCACCTGTTAATTTTTAAGATTTTGACACATTCAGCTCAAATGTACAATCATGCGCTAAAAACGCATTTAAAGCAATAAAAAGGTGATTATGGCTGTCAAACCTAAACCAAACGTTGTGCACTCAAATCTTTTGCTGTATTTAGTTTATTTTGGCATCCGGATGATGATTCTAGCATGAAATTGCTTGGGCACCTGTTAATTTTTAAGATTTTGACACATTCAGCTCAAATGTACAATCATGCGCTAAAAACGCATTTAAAGCAATAAAAAGGTGATTATGGCTGTCAAACCTAAACCAAACGTTGTGCACTCAAATCTTTTGCTGTATTTAGTTTATTTTGGCATCCGGATGATGATTCTAGCATGAAATTGCTTGGGCACCTGTTAATTTTTAAGATTTTGAAACATTCAGCTCAAATGTACACAATTGCTGATTATGGCTGTCAAATCTAAACCAAACGTTGTGCACTCAAATCTTTTGCTGTATTTAGTTTATTTTGGCATCCGGATGATGATTCTAGCATGAAATTGCTTGGGCACCTGTTAATTTTTAAGATTTTGACACATTCAGCTCAAATGTACAATCATGCGCTAAAAACGCATTTAAAGCAATAAAAAGGTGATTATGGCTGTCAAACCTAAACCAAACGTTGTGCACTCAAATCTTTTGCTGTATTTAGTTTATTTTGGCATCCGGATGATGATTCTAGCATGAAATTGCTTGGGCACCTGTTAATTTTTAAGATTTTGACACATTCAGCTCAAATGTACACAATTGCTGATTATGGCTGTCAAATCTAAACCAAACGTTGTGCACTCAAATCTTTTGCTGTATTTAGTTTATTTTGGCATCCGGATGATGATTCTAGCATGAAATTGCTTGGGCACCTGTTAATTTTTAAGATTTTGACACATTCAGCTCAAATGTACAATCATGCGCTAAAAACGCATTTAAAGCAATAAAAAGGTGATTATGGCTGTCAAACCTAAACCAAACGTTGTGCACTCAAATCTTTTGCTGTATTTAGTTTATTTTGGCATCCGGATGATGATTCTAGCATGAAATTGCTTGGGCACCTGTTAATTTTTAAGATTTTGACACATTCAGCTCAAATGTACACAATTGCTGATTATGGCTGTCAAATCTAAACCAAACGTTGTGCACTCAAATCTTTTGCTGTATTTAGTTTATTTTGGCATCCGGATGATGATTCTAGCATGAAATTGCTTGGGCACCTGTTAATTTTTAAGATTTTGACACATTCAGCTCAAATGTACAATCATGCGCTAAAAACGCATTTAAAGCAATAAAAAGGTGATTATGGCTGTCAAACCTAAACCAAACGTTGTGCACTCAAATCTTTTGCTGTATTTAGTTTATTTTGGCATCCGGATGATGATTCTAGCATGAAATTGCTTGGGCACCTGTTAATTTTTAAGATTTTGACACATTCAGCTCAAATGTACACGATTGCTGATTATGGCTGTCAAATCTAAACCAAACGTTGTGCACTCAAATCTTTTGCTGTATTTAGTTTATTTTGGCATCCGGATGATGATTCTAGCATGAAATTGCTTGGGCACCTGTTAATTTTTAAGATTTTGACACATTCAGCTCAAATGTACACGATTGCTGATTATGGCTGTCAAATCTAAACCAAACGTTGTGCACTCAAATCTTTTGCTGTATTTAGTTTATTTTGGCATCCGGATGATGATTCTAGCATGAAATTGCTTGGGCACCTGTTAATTTTTAAGATTTTGACACATTCAGCTCAAATGTACACAATTGCTGATTATGGCTGTCAAATCTAAACCAAACGTTGTGCACTCAAATCTTTTGCTGTATTTAGTTTATTTTGGCATCCGGATGATGATTCTAGCATGAAATTGCTTGGGCACCTGTTAATTTTTAAGATTTTGACACATTCAGCTCAAATGTACAATCATGCGCTAAAAACGCATTTAAAGCAATAAAAAGGTGATTATGGCTGTCAAACCTAAACCAAACGTTGTGCACTCAAATCTTTTGCTGTATTTAGTTTATTTTGGCATCCGGATGATGATTCTAGCATGAAATTGCTTGGGCACCTGTTAATTTTTAAGATTTTGACACATTCAGCTCAAATGTACACGATTGCTGATTATGGCTGTCAAATCTAAACCAAACGTTGTGCACTCAAATCTTTTGCTGTATTTAGTTTATTTTGGCATCCGGATGATGATTCTAGCATGAAATTGCTTGGGCACCTGTTAATTTTTAAGATTTTGACACATTCAGCTCAAATGTACAATCATGCGCTAAAAACGCATTTAAAGCAATAGAAAGGTGATTATGGCTGTCAAACCTAAACCAAACGTTGTGCACTCAAATCTTTTGCTGTATTTAGTTTATTTTGGCATCCGGATGATGATTCTAGCATGAAATTGCTTGGGCACCTGTTAATTTTTAAGATTTTGACACATTCAGCTCAAATGTACACAATTGCTGATTATGGCTGTCAAATCTAAACCAAACGTTGTGCACTCAAATCTTTTGCTGTATTTAGTTTATTTTGGCATCCGGATGATGATTCTAGCTTGAAATTGCTTGGGCACCTGTTAATTTTTAAGATTTTGACACATTCAGCTCAAATGTACAATCATGCGCTAAAAACGCATTTAAAGCAATAAAAATGTGATTATGGCTGTCAAACCTAAACCAAACGTTGTGCACTCAAATCTTTTGCTGTATTTAGTTTATTTTGGCATCCGGATGATGATTCTAGCATGAAATTGCTTGGGCACCTGTTAATTTTTAAGATTTTGACACATTCAGCTCAAATGTACACAATTGCTGATTATGGCTGTCAAATCTAAACCAAACGTTGTGCACTCAAATCTTTTGCTGTATTTAGTTTATTTTGGCATCCGGATGATGATTCTAGCATGAAATTGCTTGGGCACCTGTTAATTTTTAAGATTTTGACACATTCAGCTCAAATGTACAATCATGCGCTAAAAACGCATTTAAAGCAATAAAAAGGTGATTATGGCTGTCAAACCTAAACCAAACGTTGTGCACTCAAATCTTTTGCTGTATTTAGTTTATTTTGGCATCCGGATGATGATTCTAGCATGAAATTGCTTGGGCACCTGTTAATTTTTAAGATTTTGACACATTCAGCTCAAATGTACAATCATGCGCTAAAAACGCATTTAAAGCAATAAAAAGGTGATTATGGCTGTCAAACCTAAACCAAACGTTGTGCACTCAAATCTTTTGCTGTATTTAGTTTATTTTGGCATCCGGATGATGATTCTAGCATGAAATTGCTTGGGCACCTGTTAATTTTTAAGATTTTGAAACATTCAGCTCAAATGTACACAATTGCTGATTATGGCTGTCAAATCTAAACCAAACGTTGTGCACTCAAATCTTTTGCTGTATTTAGTTTATTTTGGCATCCGGATGATGATTCTAGCATGAAATTGCTTGGGCACCTGTTAATTTTTAAGATTTTGACACATTCAGCTCAAATGTACAATCATGCGCTAAAAACGCATTTAAAGCAATAAAAAGGTGATTATGGCTGTCAAACCTAAACCAAACGTTGTGCACTCAAATCTTTTGCTGTATTTAGTTTATTTTGGCATCCGGATGATGATTCTAGCATGAAATTGCTTGGGCACCTGTTAATTTTTAAGATTTTGACACATTCAGCTCAAATGTACACAATTGCTGATTATGGCTGTCAAATCTAAACCAAACGTTGTGCACTCAAATCTTTTGCTGTATTTAGTTTATTTTGGCATCCGGATGATGATTCTAGCATGAAATTGCTTGGGCACCTGTTAATTTTTAAGATTTTGACACATTCAGCTCAAATGTACAATCATGCGCTAAAAACGCATTTAAAGCAATAAAAAGGTGATTATGGCTGTCAAACCTAAACCAAACGTTGTGCACTCAAATCTTTTGCTGTATTTAGTTTATTTTGGCATCCGGATGATGATTCTAGCATGAAATTGCTTGGGCACCTGTTAATTTTTAAGATTTTGACACATTCAGCTCAAATGTACACAATTGCTGATTATGGCTGTCAAATCTAAACCAAACGTTGTGCACTCAAATCTTTTGCTGTATTTAGTTTATTTTGGCATCCGGATGATGATTCTAGCATGAAATTGCTTGGGCACCTGTTAATTTTTAAGATTTTGACACATTCAGCTCAAATGTACAATCATGCGCTAAAAACGCATTTAAAGCAATAAAAATGTGATTATGGCTGTCAAACCTAAACCAAACGTTGTGCACTCAAATCTTTTGCTGTATTTAGTTTATTTTGGCATCCGGATGATGATTCTAGCATGAAATTGCTTGGGCACCTGTTAATTTTTAAGATTTTGACACATTCAGCTCAAATGTACACAATTGCTGATTATGGCTGTCAAATCTAAACCAAACGTTGTGCACTCAAATCTTTTGCTGTATTTAGTTTATTTTGGCATCCGGATGATGATTCTAGCATGAAATTGCTTGGGCACCTGTTAATTTTTAAGATTTTGACACATTCAGCTCAAATGTACAATCATGCGCTAAAAACGCATTTAAAGCAATAAAAAGGTGATTATGGCTGTCAAACCTAAACCAAACGTTGTGCACTCAAATCTTTTGCTGTATTTAGTTTATTTTGGCATCCGGATGATGATTCTAGCATGAAATTGCTTGGGCACCTGTTAATTTTTAAGATTTTGACACATTCAGCTCAAATGTACACAATTGCTGATTATGGCTGTCAAATCTAAACCAAACGTTGTGCACTCAAATCTTTTGCTGTATTTAGTTTATTTTGGCATCCGGATGATGATTCTAGCATGAAATTGCTTGGGCACCTGTTAATTTTTAAGATTTTGACACATTCAGCTCAAATGTACAATCATGCGCTAAAAACGCATTTAAAGCAATAAAAAGGTGATTATGGCTGTCAAACCTAAACCAAACGTTGTGCACTCAAATCTTTTGCTGTATTTAGTTTATTTTGGCATCCGGATGATGATTCTAGCATGAAATTGCTTGGGCACCTGTTAATTTTTAAGATTTTGACACATTCAGCTCAAATGTACACGATTGCTGATTATGGCTGTCAAATCTAAACCAAACGTTGTGCACTCAAATCTTTTGCTGTATTTAGTTTATTTTGGCATCCGGATGATGATTCTAGCATGAAATTGCTTGGGCACCTGTTAATTTTTAAGATTTTGACACATTCAGCTCAAATGTACAATCATGCGCTAAAAACGCATTTAAAGCAATAGAAAGGTGATTATGGCTGTCAAACCTAAACCAAACGTTGTGCACTCAAATCTTTTGCTGTATTTAGTTTATTTTGGCATCCGGATGATGATTCTAGCATGAAATTGCTTGGGCACCTGTTAATTTTTAAGATTTTGACACATTCAGCTCAAATGTACACAATTGCTGATTATGGCTGTCAAATCTAAACCAAACGTTGTGCACTCAAATCTTTTGCTGTATTTAGTTTATTTTGGCATCCGGATGATGATTCTAGCTTGAAATTGCTTGGGCACCTGTTAATTTTTAAGATTTTGACACATTCAGCTCAAATGTACAATCATGCGCTAAAAACGCATTTAAAGCAATAAAAATGTGATTATGGCTGTCAAACCTAAACCAAACGTTGTGCACTCAAATCTTTTGCTGTATTTAGTTTATTTTGGCATCCGGATGATGATTCTAGCATGAAATTGCTTGGGCACCTGTTAATTTTTAAGATTTTGACACATTCAGCTCAAATGTACACAATTGCTGATTATGGCTGTCAAATCTAAACCAAACGTTGTGCACTCAAATCTTTTGCTGTATTTAGTTTATTTTGGCATCCGGATGATGATTCTAGCATGAAATTGCTTGGGCACCTGTTAATTTTTAAGATTTTGACACATTCAGCTCAAATGTACAATCATGCGCTAAAAACGCATTTAAAGCAATAAAAAGGTGATTATGGCTGTCAAACCTAAACCAAACGTTGTGCACTCAAATCTTTTGCTGTATTTAGTTTATTTTGGCATCCGGATGATGATTCTAGCATGAAATTGCTTGGGCACCTGTTAATTTTTAAGATTTTGACACATTCAGCTCAAATGTACAATCATGCGCTAAAAACGCATTTAAAGCAATAAAAAGGTGATTATGGCTGTCAAACCTAAACCAAACGTTGTGCACTCAAATCTTTTGCTGTATTTAGTTTATTTTGGCATCCGGATGATGATTCTAGCATGAAATTGCTTGGGCACCTGTTAATTTTTAAGATTTTGAAACATTCAGCTCAAATGTACACAATTGCTGATTATGGCTGTCAAATCTAAACCAAACGTTGTGCACTCAAATCTTTTGCTGTATTTAGTTTATTTTGGCATCCGGATGATGATTCTAGCATGAAATTGCTTGGGCACCTGTTAATTTTTAAGATTTTGACACATTCAGCTCAAATGTACAATCATGCGCTAAAAACGCATTTAAAGCAATAAAAAGGTGATTATGGCTGTCAAACCTAAACCAAACGTTGTGCACTCAAATCTTTTGCTGTATTTAGTTTATTTTGGCATCCGGATGATGATTCTAGCATGAAATTGCTTGGGCACCTGTTAATTTTTAAGATTTTGACACATTCAGCTCAAATGTACACAATTGCTGATTATGGCTGTCAAATCTAAACCAAACGTTGTGCACTCAAATCTTTTGCTGTATTTAGTTTATTTTGGCATCCGGATGATGATTCTAGCATGAAATTGCTTGGGCACCTGTTAATTTTTAAGATTTTGACACATTCAGCTCAAATGTACAATCATGCGCTAAAAACGCATTTAAAGCAATAAAAAGGTGATTATGGCTGTCAAACCTAAACCAAACGTTGTGCACTCAAATCTTTTGCTGTATTTAGTTTATTTTGGCATCCGGATGATGATTCTAGCATGAAATTGCTTGGGCACCTGTTAATTTTTAAGATTTTGACACATTCAGCTCAAATGTACACAATTGCTGATTATGGCTGTCAAATCTAAACCAAACGTTGTGCACTCAAATCTTTTGCTGTATTTAGTTTATTTTGGCATCCGGATGATGATTCTAGCATGAAATTGCTTGGGCACCTGTTAATTTTTAAGATTTTGACACATTCAGCTCAAATGTACAATCATGCGCTAAAAACGCATTTAAAGCAATAAAAAGGTGATTATGGCTGTCAAACCTAAACCAAACGTTGTGCACTCAAATCTTTTGCTGTATTTAGTTTATTTTGGCATCCGGATGATGATTCTAGCATGAAATTGCTTGGGCACCTGTTAATTTTTAAGATTTTGACACATTCAGCTCAAATGTACACAATTGCTGATTATGGCTGTCAAATCTAAACCAAACGTTGTGCACTCAAATCTTTTGCTGTATTTAGTTTATTTTGGCATCCGGATGATGATTCTAGCATGAAATTGCTTGGGCACCTTTTAATTTTTAAGATTTTGACACATTCAGCTCAAATGTACAATCATGCGCTAAAAACGCATTTAAAGCAATAAAAAGGTGATTATGGCTGTCAAACCTAAACCAAACGTTGTGCACTCAAATCTTTTGCTGTATTTAGTTTATTTTGGCATCCGGATGATGATTCTAGCATGAAATTGCTTGGGCACCTGTTAATTTTTAAGATTTTGACACATTCAGCTCAAATGTACACGATTGCTGATTATGGCTGTCAAATCTAAACCAAACGTTGTGCACTCAAATCTTTTGCTGTATTTAGTTTATTTTGGCATCCGGATGATGATTCTAGCATGAAATTGCTTGGGCACCTGTTAATTTTTAAGATTTTGACACATTCAGCTCAAATGTACAATCATGCGCTAAAAACGCATTTAAAGCAATAAAAAGGTGATTATGGCTGTCAAACCTAAACCAAACGTTGTGCACTCAAATCTTTTGCTGTATTTAGTTTATTTTGGCATCCGGATGATGATTCTAGCATGAAATTGCTTGGGCACCTGTTAATTTTTAAGATTTTGACACATTCAGCTCAAATGTACACGATTGCTGATTATGGCTGTCAAATCTAAACCAAACGTTGTGCACTCAAATCTTTTGCTGTATTTAGTTTATTTTGGCATCCGGATGATGATTCTAGCATGAAATTGCTTGGGCACCTGTTAATTTTTAAGATTTTGACACATTCAGCTCAAATGTACAATCATGCGCTAAAAACGCATTTAAAGCAATAAAAAGGTGATTATGGCTGTCAAACCTAAACCAAACGTTGTGCACTCAAATCTTTTGCTGTATTTAGTTTATTTTGGCATCCGGATGATGATTCTAGCATGAAATTGCTTGGGCACCTGTTAATTTTTAAGATTTTGACACATTCAGCTCAAATGTACACAATTGCTGATTATGGCTGTCAAATCTAAACCAAACGTTGTGCACTCAAATCTTTTGCTGTATTTAGTTTATTTTGGCATCCGGATGATGATTCTAGCATGAAATTGCTTGGGCACCTGTTAATTTTTAAGATTTTGACACATTCAGCTCAAATGTACAATCATGCGCTAAAAACGCATTTAAAGCAATAAAAATGTGATTATGGCTGTCAAACCTAAACCAAACGTTGTGCACTCAAATCTTTTGCTGTATTTAGTTTATTTTGGCATCCGGATGATGATTCTAGCATGAAATTGCTTGGGCACCTGTTAATTTTTAAGATTTTGACACATTCAGCTCAAATGTACACAATTGCTGATTATGGCTGTCAAATCTAAACCAAACGTTGTGCACTCAAATCTTTTGCTGTATTTAGTTTATTTTGGCATCCGGATGATGATTCTAGCATGAAATTGCTTGGGCACCTGTTAATTTTTAAGATTTTGACACATTCAGCTCAAATGTACAATCATGCGCTAAAAACGCATTTAAAGCAATAAAAAGGTGATTATGGCTGTCAAACCTAAACCAAACGTTGTGCACTCAAATCTTTTGCTGTATTTAGTTTATTTTGGCATCCGGATGATGATTCTAGCATGAAATTGCTTGGGCACCTGTTAATTTTTAAGATTTTGACACATTCAGCTCAAATGTACAATCATGCGCTAAAAACGCATTTAAAGCAATAAAAAGGTGATTATGGCTGTCAAACCTAAACCAAACGTTGTGCACTCAAATCTTTTGCTGTATTTAGTTTATTTTGGCATCCGGATGATGATTCTAGCATGAAATTGCTTGGGCACCTGTTAATTTTTAAGATTTTGAAACATTCAGCTCAAATGTACACAATTGCTGATTATGGCTGTCAAATCTAAACCAAACGTTGTGCACTCAAATCTTTTGCTGTATTTAGTTTATTTTGGCATCCGGATGATGATTCTAGCATGAAATTGCTTGGGCACCTGTTAATTTTTAAGATTTTGACACATTCAGCTCAAATGTACAATCATGCGCTAAAAACGCATTTAAAGCAATAAAAAGGTGATTATGGCTGTCAAACCTAAACCAAACGTTGTGCACTCAAATCTTTTGCTGTATTTAGTTTATTTTGGCATCCGGATGATGATTCTAGCATGAAATTGCTTGGGCACCTGTTAATTTTTAAGATTTTGACACATTCAGCTCAAATGTACACAATTGCTGATTATGGCTGTCAAATCTAAACCAAACGTTGTGCACTCAAATCTTTTGCTGTATTTAGTTTATTTTGGCATCCGGATGATGATTCTAGCATGAAATTGCTTGGGCACCTGTTAATTTTTAAGATTTTGACACATTCAGCTCAAATGTACAATCATGCGCTAAAAACGCATTTAAAGCAATAAAAAGGTGATTATGGCTGTCAAACCTAAACCAAACGTTGTGCACTCAAATCTTTTGCTGTATTTAGTTTATTTTGGCATCCGGATGATGATTCTAGCATGAAATTGCTTGGGCACCTGTTAATTTTTAAGATTTTGACACATTCAGCTCAAATGTACACAATTGCTGATTATGGCTGTCAAATCTAAACCAAACGTTGTGCACTCAAATCTTTTGCTGTATTTAGTTTATTTTGGCATCCGGATGATGATTCTAGCATGAAATTGCTTGGGCACCTGTTAATTTTTAAGATTTTGACACATTCAGCTCAAATGTACAATCATGCGCTAAAAACGCATTTAAAGCAATAAAAAGGTGATTATGGCTGTCAAACCTAAACCAAACGTTGTGCACTCAAATCTTTTGCTGTATTTAGTTTATTTTGGCATCCGGATGATGATTCTAGCATGAAATTGCTTGGGCACCTGTTAATTTTTAAGATTTTGACACATTCAGCTCAAATGTACACAATTGCTGATTATGGCTGTCAAATCTAAACCAAACGTTGTGCACTCAAATCTTTTGCTGTATTTAGTTTATTTTGGCATCCGGATGATGATTCTAGCATGAAATTGCTTGGGCACCTGTTAATTTTTAAGATTTTGACACATTCAGCTCAAATGTACAATCATGCGCGCTAAAAACGCATTTAAAGCAATAAAAAGGTGATTATGGCTGTCAAACCTAAACCAAACGTTGTGCACTCAAATCTTTTGCTGTATTTAGTTTATTTTGGCATCCGGATGATGATTCTAGCATGAAATTGCTTGGGCACCTGTTAATTTTTAAGATTTTGACACATTCAGCTCAAATGTACACGATTGCTGATTATGGCTGTCAAATCTAAACCAAACGTTGTGCACTCAAATCTTTTGCTGTATTTAGTTTATTTTGGCATCCGGATGATGATTCTAGCATGAAATTGCTTGGGCACCTGTTAATTTTTAAGATTTTGACACATTCAGCTCAAATGTACAATCATGCGCTAAAAACGCATTTAAAGCTATAAAAAGGTGATTATGGCTGTCAAACCTAAACCAAACGTTGTGCACTCAAATCTTTTGCTGTATTTAGTTTATTTTGGCATCCGGATGATGATTCTAGCATGAAATTGCTTGGGCACCTGTTAATTTTTAAGATTTTGACACATTCAGCTCAAATGTACAAACGATTAAGCTGATTATGGCTGTCAAATCTAAACCAAACGTTGTGCACTCAAATCTTTTGCTGTATTTAGTTTATTTTGGCATCCGGATGATGATTCTAGCATGAAATTGCTTGGGCACCTGTTAATTTTTAAGATTTGACACATTCAGCTCAAATGTACAATCATGCGCTAAAAACGCATTTAAAGCAATAAAAGGTGATTATGGCTGTCAAACCTAAACCAAACGTTGTGCACTCAAATCTTTTGCTGTATTTAGTTTTATTTTGGCATCGGATGATGATTCTAGCATGAAATTGCTTGGCGACCTGTTAATTTTTAAGATTTTGACACATTCAGCTCAAATGTACACGATTGCTGATTATGGCTGTCCAAATCTAAACCAAACGTTGTGCACTCAAATCTTTTGCTGTATTTAGTTTATTTTGGCATCCGGATGATGATTCTAGCATGAAATTGCTTGGGCACCTGTTAATTTTTAAGATTTTGACACATTCAGCTCAAATTACAATCATGCGCTAAA